>NC_081414.1:101531802-101679302 GCF_030272615.1 Cryptomeria japonica
TTAAAAAAAAAAAATTAAATGATATTAAAAAAATTAAAAATATATTTTTCACCAGATGAGAGAATCTTCTCCAAAAGGGTATAATTTTTTTGATAATCATAAATTTAGTAGACAAAAGATGACGCCGAATGAAAACTACCAAATTCAGCTATGTTGGACTTAAAAATATTATTACAAGAAAAATATAAATCAAAATTTAAATTTATTTTTAACACTGCATACATATGTCCTCTATTTGGAAAATCAAAATCAGCAAAAAATAAGTTCATTTTCATTTTATTTGTTGACGCCAACTAGAACCCCTGTTTTTTCAACATTGAAAAATTTGTCTTTAAATGTATAAAACAAATGTCAATTTTTTTTAAAAAATAACAAACACAAATTTCATTAATATTTTTATATTTGATTAGTTTACATCATTTTGAAATTCAATTGAGAAATGCCACTTTTATGCGGTCGAAGTGAAACATTTTTAGTTGTGTTGGCCACTTCCTTTATAAAAGTGTGACGTGCAACATTGTGCTTTTACCCATTATGAACTTCTTCTCTTCACTACCTTGCCAAAAAAAAATTCTCATGAGATGCACCAGTTTAGATTTCATCCCTACTAAAAGTGAAAGGCAAGAAAGTAGGTAAATGGGAAGGGAGGAGATTACTATTCTCAACATAGTAAGTCTCCCAACCCAAGAGAGCCATTTTCCTTTTCATGAGGAAAATATTCTTTCCATCTTTTCTTTTAATGGATCCCATAGTTTAATGGATCTAAGTACTTTATTCAATGGCAAACGTAGGTATAGACATGGAAGTTTGTAGCCTCCTTTGAATCTAAGAGACTGCAGAATCTTAGCCTCTTTCCTAGGTTCCATTGAGAAAAAAAAGACCTCTGATTTGGTTTGACTGATCTCTCGACCCGATGCTAAAGAATATTGCCTCAAAACCTTCTTGAACTGCAATGCTTCCTTTTTCTTCCCCTCTCTGAATAGCATAGTGTCATTAGCAAATTACTGATGATTAACTGCTAGTAAGCCACTAGTAATTTTTATTCCTTTAATTAGCCCTCTCTCTTGAGCATTCTTTAGAGCTATCCCCTCAACCATGATAATAAAAAGGAAAGGGGATAGGGGATCCCCTTGCCTTATCCCCTTTGAACTCCCAAAATAAACTTTAGGAGAACCATTGATAAGGATGAAAAACCTAGGACTTGGGATGCAATAGAATATCCAATTAACCCACAGTTTACTAAATCCAAAGGCCTCGAAGCATTTTCATAAGAACCTCCAATCCACTTTATCATACGCCTTCTTAATGTCCAACTTGATGAGCATTCTTGTTTGTTTCTTTGAATGTAATGAATTGCCTCTTGTGCAATAATGACTCCATCCAATATTGATATGCTTGGAAGAAACCTTGTTTGCTCCTCAGAGATGATGTGAGTTAGTATGAGCTTTAATTTGTTCTCCATTGTCTTAGACAAGATTTTATAAATAGTATTGAATAGAGAAATGGTTTTGAAGTCATCTAAGCTTGTTTCCATCTCCTTCTTGGGAATGAGAGAAATAAAAGTATTATTGATCTCTCTCAGAAACCTCCCCTAATTTCCAACAACCTCAATGGCCTTAGTTAACTCTTCTCCTAGGATATGCCATCACTTTTAAAAAAGTATAGTAGGGAAACCATCCAAACTCAGAGCCTTATCCTGATGTAGTTGATCTAATGCTACCTTGATTTCATCTTTAGTGAATTTTCCTATTAGCATACAATTATGCTCCTTTGTCACTAGGTTGAGAATGTGGTTGATGAAGAGTTGTTGATTCATCAAGTTAGAACCTTCCCAGTTATTTAGGATTTGTGTGAAGAAGTGAACATAATAATTGATGATCCCCTCTAGAATATCTATGGTAGCCCCGTCTTCTTTCTTCAAACAACTAATTTTGTTGACATCTCTTCTCCACTTAGTTGAATTATGGAAGAATTTAGAGTTTTTTTCCCCTTCCGCTAGCCAAGTCTCTCTAGATTTATGCCTCCAAAAGGTTTCCTCACCCAAGATATCCTCAAATTTTGATAATAATTCCTTCTCCTTGAGATATCTTTCCTAATCCATTCCTATCTCCATAACCTAACGATTTAGTGTTTCCATTTCCTCTCCTAACTCCTTTTTTGATGCAAATATATCCTTGAAGTTATCTCAGTTCCTTTTAAGAAGTTTTTGCTTGATTGCCTTGAACTTTGCTACAAAACAGACAAATTTGGAGCTAGAGAACTATTCTTTTGACCATCAACCCTCCAAAAACTTAAAGAAAATTTTGTCTCTCATCCACATATTTTCAAACTTGAAGGGGTAACATGTTGGTTTCTTATCTCCTATAATATTGAATTAAAATGGAAAGTGATCTAACCTAGAGCAAGGCAAAATAGAGGCCTTGAGACCAAAGGGGAAGCAGGAGAGGTCCCCTTGAAAGAAAATTCTATATAGTTTTTCAGCAATGTTACTAAAAACCATTCATCTATTATTCTAAGTAAACACCCCCAAACCCAATTCAAATTCTAAGAAATTATTCCTATTGATCCAATCCTTAAAATCCACTTGTGATTGACCGATTCTCTAAACATCTCCTTTTTTATCAGTCGAGCAATGAATAGCATTAAAATATCCTCCAATACACTTATGCAAATGAGGATAGGTAGAAAGAAAGAGGTCTAATCCCCCTGACTTCCCTCTTTGAAATGTTGGAGACAGGTCCATACACATTTAACATAATAAAATTTAGGTTCAAAGATAGACTCTTTATGCTTCCTCCAATCCAATTTTTCCCACCTGCCAATTTGTCAAATGAGATTCCTCTTGGCCTCCGAAGAATAGCGATACCCCTAGAAGCTCCTTTTTAGTTGAACCCAAACTGCTTTCTAGTTACCAAGTGTAGTGTTGTAAATTGTACACCCTTAATTAGGGTTGTACAATTTCACGCTCAGGTTAGCACCCGCCTTAGTGTGCCTCATTTCATTTTGCATTTTCAACGTTCTTTTAAGAATTTAATTAAATATAAAGTCCTCTCATCAATTCAGGGCCCTTAACCCTAAGTGTGCCCCTTTTTATTTCATTTCAATTAATCTTGATAATGTCCTAATTTTGATATTTAAAACAAATTTTCACACATCTAAACACCCTGGATTGATGCACCGAGATAGACTTAGCTTTGTAATCATGATATTTTTCTTCCCCAAAAATTTGGAAAAAAGTCGATCGAACCATAGTGACCACCACATCGTTCCCAACTTTTTCTCCCCAAATTTTGGGAGCTTAATTTGGCAGTATTATAATGTTCAAATCCTTCTTTGTGTGAAATTTTATCAATTATAGGTTGGCCTATGATTAAAATTAAAGTTAGGGTTTCATATATATAACCTTTCCTCATTTGAAGGATCCAACAAATTAAGCAATTGAAGGAGCCTCTTATGAAGTGAAAGTGTAGGTTTTATGTGATGTCTACAATCAACAAATTCATCATCAATCAAGTCTTTATCAACCTTTTTCATCATCCATGGAAGCTTAGGAGATATTGAAGAATAATAAGGAGATCACTGACTATTGATTGGCTTGTACCTCTCCCTTAGGGTTTGGTATGGCTTCATGTTATTTTCATATCTCTATTTGGGTTTTCAGTTCTACATATCACTCATTTTCAGATTTACATTATTGCTCTAGATCCATATTGCATTTGTGATTTAAAGCATTTACATTATGTTCATTTAGGGTTTTTACTCCAAACATAGGGTAGAACTCTAGTTTTGCATTTTAGCTCATAGGAATCTTACAACACGAGGGCTTCACTGGATAGGCAATATTATATCATGTGCATTCATATTGGGGGGTTTAATATCCAAAAAATGAAGGTGCGATATATTGCCTATTAGTGAAAATAAAGGGGGTTTTTAATTCTGGCTATGAAAAAATACAATATTTGGTGAAAATAGGGGGCTTTTAATTTGAGCTGTGTATTGGGAGGGGGTGACAAAAAAGGAGTTTAGGGAAATATTTTTTGAAAACAAGGGGATTATTTAGTATGCCATGAACACACGTGCTATAACCCAGGTTCACTAAGTGAAGCCCCCATGTCTTACAAACACATGAGATTCTAGGGCACACACTTTTTTCAATACTTTATTGGCTATTTGTGGAGGTGGAAATCACCAAAAAAGGGGTTTGAATAAAGGAAAATCCTATATAGCTACCCATAAACCATTTCCATCTTGCAAGTACATTTGTAGGTTTCCATCACAGAGGGAAATTTCTAGGAAGTCTTAGCAAGTAGACACAAGTCCATTTGCAGAATTTGGTCTCAGACCTCTAGGACTGGAGTGCCCAATGCTCTGGTCCTAGACCAAAGTTCCCAATGCCCTGGTCCTCAGTCAGTTGCAATATTTGGCATTTCAACTCCAGAGCACTTCAATTTGCAGATCCCTAGTTTCCAACTCAATATAGTGATAGGGACCAGAGCACCTAGCATCTTGGTTCGACTCAATCAGGCTCAAATTTTAGTATTAGGTACACATCAAAATTCCCCTCTCAAATCTTCTTTCCGTATCTTAGTTTCATTCATGTATTAGTTTGTTCTTATAGTTTACTTAGTTGATTTCATACATCCTATTATGTTAGTTTGTTATTACTTGGTATTTGACTCATTCCCTTTCATATCAACAAAAGAAATAGAAACCATAAAAATATTCCTTGACGTTCTTTCACAAGAGGTAGTTAAAGTGAATCACTTCCTTAGGCTCTTTCATATTCCAATGTATGAATGAGAGTGGGATTAGATCCTAGTCTACCTGATCCCATTTTCATCTATCACACCAAGTTTTTTGAGAAACAAGTTCATCTCTTCATTGGTTAGTTTTATCTCTTGCAATAAAATTATATCTACTTTTGATGCATGAATCTAGTTCCTAACCACACGCTACTTGTTAGGGACATTTAAACACCTATCATTTCAAGTTAGGAGCACCATGACCCTTGGAGAAGGGTATTGCCCTTCCCTGGTTTCAAAAGTGATGTAATTTTGGCTTGATCCTTTGCATCTCCATCTTTGGATCTCAATTTTGATAGAGATTTCCTCCCCTTTATTTTCCTTGATGTCATTCCACAATCTCATTTGCCTTTATTGGCCATGTTTTGAAGGATTCCACCTTTTCTATCATCCTCCATTTCTTTTAGCATCGTTGGAATTTCTTCATTCCCAAACAAAGCTTCCCGCCCCGCCTCTTTCAAGTCATCTAGTTCTAAGATTTGCCTTATCACTTTTTGTTTTTATTTAATAGTCTCCTCATCATACTGATCAATAGTTTGAGTGATGCCAGGGAACTCATTGACTGCTTCTATTTCCAAGCCTATTGAGTTCATATCATCCTCTCCAACATTTTGTATGCTTCCAACTATGCCCTCAATATTCATTCCTTCTATCTTTTATTGCTTTTCTTTATGCATAGGGATAATATCTCCATTATTTGAGGTTTGTTGGCTAAGCTCACTATGCTTAGTGGCAGATCTTCTCTCTATCTATTTTTGGATGGATTCAACTTCATCTTTAAGGATTTTTAATTCTTCTTCACTCAATTTTTCAACATCTTAATTTAGTTCTAATTGATATTTCTTTGGGCCATTGAAAATCATCTCATTCCTAGGATTTGGAATCATTGGATCTATTTCTACCATTCCCCTTCCTCAAAATCTATATTTATTGAATTAAATTGTGGATTCTTCTCTTCTACCTTAGTACTATCCCATGGATTGGGAGAAGGAATATTCATCCTTATTTTGTTATCAACATCAAAATCCTTTGAGAAACTAGCATGAAACCCATGCCCAAGGATGCATCTTCTTCCCTTATCATTCGAATCTACTTTTATTCTTTGTTTCTATTTTCCTTTCTTTGTGATGATCCCCAAATTGTCTAAGTATTTTAGCTCAAATGTTGTCCAAATCAGCTAGGATTTTGGCCTCCACATCTAGTTTTCCACAGAAGAAATCTTGTTTTATCCCTATGAATGAACCTAGGGAATCTCCGATATTTGCTAAACCCTTTGAACTCTAGTATTCAGAGGATAGATTTTTTAATTTTATCCATTTCGGTAATATTTTAGGTTTTATATTTTCTTGGAGCAAAATTGGGCTCCCAATCTATCCAATAAAAGTAGAATCCCTCGAAGAAAATAGGTATTTTGAATAGGATTTATTTTTTAGACATTTATCTATGCAATCTATCAAGAAAAAACCATTATGTAGGGTTCAAATGCTTATCCAACCTTTTAATCGTGTTGACCACCTTTCTGCAATATCCTCCCACTATCTATGTCCTTCCGTCCATTTTTGAAATAAACCAAAATCTCCAAGATGTCCCCAAACTGGTCTTAAGGTTTTCACAGGGATAACCATAGTTCTGAAATTGTTTTTGTCTAGGGAGAACATCCTTTTCCTTTGATTGTTTCCCATTCTCCCCAATTGCCCTACTTCTTATTTCCCTGCTTGTTTTTGAGGGATCCTTGATTGAATGCCCTTTTTGGAAATCCTTTTCCCCTGCCAATCACTCTGCTATCTCCTAATGTTTTCTTCTCAAATTTTGAAATGAATTCCCCTAATTCACGGACAAACAAATTCTTATTGATGGATCTTCCATTTTGTCGATAACCTCTTCTCTGTATGCTATGATTCTATCCTTTTGCCAAATATCTACCCGAGGGATCCTTGATTGAATGCCCTTTTTGAAAATCCTTTTCCCCTGCCAATCACTCTGCTATCTCCTAATGTTTTCTTCTCAAATTTTGAAACGAATTCCCTTAATTCACGGACAAACAAATTCTTATTGACGGATCTTCCATTTTGTCAATAACCTCTTCTCTGTATGCTATGATTCTACCCTTTTGCCAAATATCTACCTAGTTGAGTTTGATTTGATGGTTGAGTTTGATTTGATCTGAGTGGGATCAAATTTGTCACCATGGCAAATTTTGAAAATCTTCGAAAATTCCAATCTATGTTTTTCACAATATATTTTGTGTTTCAAATTTTTGCATACTCTTGCATTTTTTCACTCCATCAGTGCAGAGCTAATATAAATTTTATTTATCTTATTAAAATATTAATCATTATAGAACTAATTTTAATAATTTTAAATTATTATTTGTAATTTCATAAAAATATAATATTTAAAATAAAATTTATAGTTAAATTAATCCTTAAAAGAAGAAGAAGAATTAGAATAAAGCTAATTCTTTCTTTTTCTTTTTAGAAACTTAAAAAGCAAGATAATAAAGAAGATAATAATAAAATATAGATTTTTCCTTTATGAATATTCTTTTTCTAATTAGTAATATTAAAATATATATTTTAAAAATTTTTACCATAAAAGATTTATTTTTTAAATTAATTTAAATGTATGTTTGAGATTAATTCTATAGTCTTGCATCCTTCTCATATTTTGAACCACTGATTTTAAAAAGTAGGTGGTTCACTTCATATAGAGAATGCCTTCGTCATAACAAGTGTTGTCCACGTTTTTGACCTTGCAAAATTTTAAAATTTTCATGTTCCCTAGGTCGATGTGTCACTAAGTCATTACTCCAAAGTCTCAAGTCGGATTACAAAGTCTTGTCAACTTTATAATTAGAAAAATGATTAAATAATCTTAGTAGTAACAAAACAAGTTTTTAAGAGCTTCACTCCTTTGACTCATACTCAACTCCCACCAAGCTCTTAATGCAACTATTTGATGATTGACTTCTCCAGCTAGATATTCTTATGTTTGTGTTGCACCTAGGGATGGATCCTCTAAGGGGCATTTGCCTTGCCCCCTCTCCTTCGAGGACTTAGTGTAAGGAAAGCACAGTGCGAAAAAATGCTTCCCTAATGTCAATTTGCAGGGGAAACAAGACTAGTGTGTTTTAAAAATTTACAGAATACTAAGATTAACATATACAAAATAGAGACAATGTCAGAATTCAAACACACACAGAGATAAACGCCATGAATTTACGTGGGAAACCCTTAAGGGAAAAAACCCACCATTGACAACAAGAGCACTTTATTCTCAACAAAGAATCTTTACAGTAAAGTCTGTTATCACAACACAAATGTTCACTCTGATCACTTCGTCTACACACCATAGTATACAACTTATCATCAGAACAAAAACCTTGTTCGAGTTTCCTCTTGGCTTCATATACATTTTCACGTCGACCGTTCAACTGTCAGTTTGCACCAATCGGTTAGACATCTATTTGTCTGCGTCGGTCTGCATTCGTGAGAAAACAATTATCCCACATGCATCCAGGAATCGAACCGGTTCGTATTCAAATACACCGGTCCAGACGAGTCAACTCCATTGGGTATTGCCGTAACTTCAAAAATACATCTCTGATGGCCGATGACAGATCCGATTGCCGAAGGCGATTCCATCAGGTCATCGACAAGATAAACTATCATCTATCTCGATCATCCGATCTGCTCGATCTCTCTTTCTGCGCTCCGCCACATGGCACCCTTTGATTTTCTCTGGGGTCCCTACCCTGCCACCTCAACATGACCTTACTAACCGCCTGGAATGAAGCTCTCCTTTGTCGGGCCCCACCTTGGTCGCCAAGTCGCATAGGATAAACCTTGTGCATCTTGCCATAGCAGTATAGCGACAATCATCTGATCATCCCAAATTTGCTCACTTTTTAAACCATTTGAGTTTCTCTTTTTGCCAGGCCCCACCATGGTCTCCAAGTCGCAGGAAATAACATATGCACATCTTTCCATAGTGGTAAAGCGATGACCGTTGAATCTGGATCTAAACTGCATGACTTTTATCCTTTTGTCCATTTGATAGCGCTCCGATGACCCAAGGAGGATTCATCGAGTATCGAAATAGCACCAAGCAAGTCTATTTGATAGCTGATAGCACTCCCGATGACCGAAGATGACTTCGTCGAGTCATGGGGATGACTTCAAACCTACTACTCCGAGCTCCGATATGTCAAGTTCATTGGCAAAAGTTATACCAATAAGTATGAACAAGGGTCAAGTGAATTAGAGGTACATTTCCAACAAACTCCCACTTGACGAGGCATTCACTGGACCACTTGAGCACTTTTCCAAACATTATAGAGAGGGATGGGTACTGAGACCCATCGAGTTAGAACACCACCTGAACTTGTGAGTGATCACCGGTTTAGTTAATGCGTCTGCAACATTTTTCTGAGTGTCTACCTTGTTTAGATTAACCTTTCCATCTTCTACCATGTCACGCACAAAATGGAATTGCACATCTATGTGTTTAGTCCTGGCATGGTATGTAGGATTATTCGTTAAACATATAGCACTCTGATTGTCACTTCACACTTTAACCTACCCTGCATCAAAACCAATATCTATACTCAAACGCCTGAGCCAAACAACTTCTTTACAAGCATGTGTGGTTGCCAGGTATTCTACCTCTGTAGTGGACACAACGACTATAGATTGTCTCTTGCTCATCCAACTTATTGCTCCACCATTCAGAACAAAAATGTATCCATTGGTGGATCTTCTGTTGTCAATGTCCCCTGCCCAATCAGAATCTGCATAACCACAAATGCTGAGAGTTCTCTTTGAATCATTCAGATTACCATGATAGCATAATGCAAAGTCTGAAGTACCCTTCAGATATTTGAAAACTCTCTTTACAACATCCCAATGCGGTCTTCCTGGGTTTGACATAAATCTGCTTAATACTCCCACTGGTTGGGCAATGTCTGGCCTTGTACAAACCATTGCATACATCAAGCTACCAAGAGCACTTGCATAAGGTATGCTCTTCATGTCATCTATCTCTTCTGGAGATTTCAGACTGTCATACACAGACAATTTGGTTCCTTGAAAAATAGGAACAACCCATTGTTTACAGTCAGACATATTAAACTTATCAAGAACACTAGTGATATACTTTCTCTGGCTGAGCCAGAGTTTTCTCTTAGACCTGTCCCTCTTGATTTCCATTCCCAGAATGTAGTTTGCTGACCCCAAATCTTTCATTTCGAACTTCAAGGATAATTGGGACTTCAAGTTTGAGATCATACTCTTGTTATTTCCAAAGAACAACATGTCGTCAACATACAAAGCAATAATAAGTATCTTATCATCTTCAACCTTTTAGTACACACAATCATCGTCTTTCGATCTCACAAATCCCAAAGACAACACAAACGTATCATATTTTTGATACCACATTTTGGGAGACTGTTTCAAACCATAGAGAGACTTCTTTAGTTTACATACCAAATGTTCTTTACCCTTTTTCACAAAATGCTCAGGCTGGGACATATAGATTTCTTCTTCAAGGTCCCCATGAAGAAATGTTGTTTTCACACCCATTTTCTCGATTTCCCAATCATATGCAGCTGCAAGTGACAAAATAAATCTAATAGATGTCAACTTAGCTACAAGAGAGAAGATTTCTCCATAGTCAATACCTTCCTTTTGAGAATACCCCTTCGCAACCAATCTGGCCTTGTACTTGTCAATGCTACCATCTAGACCATACTTCCTTTTGAAAATCCATTTACAACCAACCGGCTTTCTGCCTTTAGGCAAGGATACCAGATTTCATGTTCCATTCTTGTCCAATGATTTCATTTCATCATTCATATCTTCCAACCAAGAATCTGAATCTGACATATACATGGCTTCTTTTATAGTCCTAGGCCCATTAGTATCAACAAGTAAAGCATAGGCACAATTTACATTCAACATTGAAAAATTATACCTATCTGGGGTAAACCTATCAGGTTGTCGCCTCTCTCATGTGGATCTTCTTAACACTTGTGGTGAGACTTCATTTTGTTCTTCTTCTAAACTTTCAAAGCTACTTGAACTCTCTTCATTCTCATCTTTAGGTACATCTGGAGTTTTCACTTCTTCTCCTAGTGGAAATTCAATCACATCCTTCTCTTTTTCCTTCTCTGTTGGTTTATCTATAGACATAGGTTTCAGCTCTCGGAAGATGACACTTCTGCTGTACACAACCTTTCCAATCTTAGGATTCCAAAGCTTGTATCCTTTAACTCCAACTCCATATCCAATTTAAATACATTTGACTGCTTTGTTATCCAATTTAGATCTTTTAACATCAGGCACATGTGCATATGCCTCTGAACCAAACACATGAATGTGTCTTAGAGAAGGTTTCTTACTAGACTATGCTTCCATAGGTGTCTTGTCTACTAACGCTGTTGTAGGTGACCGGTTCAACATGTAACATGCTGTAGCAACTGCTTCTGCCCAAAAAATTTGTTCCAGTCCAACACTACTTAACATACTTCTTGCTTTCTCCATCAGAGACCGATTCAACCTTTCAACAACTCCATTTTGTTGTGGAGTATAAGGCGTAGTTCTATGTGTTTTGATTCCATGGTCTACACAGTACTTGTCAAAATCTGTATTGCAATACTCACCACCATTATCAGTTCTTAAACATTTTATTCTTCTTCCAGCCTGGTTTTCAACCAAGTTTTTAAATTCCTTAAATCGACTGAACACTTCTGACTTACTATTCATAAAATAAACAAATGTCCTTCTTGAATAATCATCAACAAAGGATACATAGTACTTTGATTTAGACAAAGAAGGTACATCCACTGGACCAAACACTTCAAAATGCACAGTCTAGAATGTTAGAAGCTTTATGAGGACTTGAATAAAATTGAACACGGTTGTTTTCCATATATGCAATGTTCACAAAAATCAAACTCAAGATTACAATCAGTAAGTCCTACCAGATTTTTACTCTTTAAAGTTTTCAAACCTTTTTCACCAATGTGACCAAGCCTATAATGCCAGAGCATTGCCTTTTCTGTAGGAAGTTTAGCTTCTATAGAATTTACATCTTATGTCAACTCGGTAGTTCTATCAGATTTCTCAGTGACTATATTACAACACACATGTTCAACATTTAACCTGTACAATGTACCAATGCGTTTACCCTTAGCCAAACTAATAGACCCTCTAGTCATCTTACAACCACCAGACACAAATGTTACTTGGACTCCAACATCATTTAGCTTGCTTACAGAAAGTAGGTTTCTTGCCAAACCTGGTGTTTATGGTGAAAGTGGAGACAACAATATTGAAAGACTCAAATAGATTCAACCACGTAACCCTAGCCTAGCAACAACAAAGATCCACCATAACATATGAAGATTACCTAAGACAATGCAAATCACATGAAATCACAAAGATTATACCATCACATGTCCAATAGGGTTTGGATCTCCATTCTTCCTATCTCCATTGATCTTGCTTGATATATTTGCTCCCAGATTTTATGTGTGCACAAGAGCTCAACAAAGAACAGAAATGTGGTTGCAAGTAGGCTTGATCACATGTGAAAATTCGAAAGTGTAGTTGGCTTGAAGGATTGATTAGGTTGATTACGTGATTAGAATGATAGGGTTGATAATGAAGAAAGCATCTCCTTATATAGAAGACACTATAAGAAATGGAGGGATAAGATTGAGAGGTGTAAAATATAAATGGTTGGCTAAGATTAGAGGGTAGGTAGAGGAAATAAGAAAATAATGAGAGGGTAGGTAGTGTAGGAATTAAGAGATGAATGACATGTGTCATGGGTGGAAGCTAATGAATTAATTAATTAAATAAATATTTATTTAATTAATAGAAGAAGTGGGATCAATTAAATAAATAAGATATTTATTTAATTTAGAAAAGAATAATTTAAATAAATAAAAGTATTTATTAAAATGAGAAATAAGGCTAGAAAAAGATAAATGAATTAATTAAATAAATAAGGATTTATTTAATTAATAGAAGAATTAGGTTAAAATAATTAAATAAATAAAGATATTTATTTAATTACACTGGACAATTTTAGGTGTCTACATTTTGCCCCTCTTTGAGACAATGTAGCTTGTCGCGTTGTTTCAAAGAAGATAAGATGAACTGATACAAAGTTGCCCCAAGATGGGAATGATATGCCCCCTCGAGAGATTGGACGAAAATGTCTGAAAAGATTGCAGACAATCTCTTGATAAGAAAGAAAGGCTAGAATAGACTGACTAGATAGGATAGAGTGACAGAGTCACGGGATAAAGAAGATTGACTCGGGAGACTAGAGCTAGGGTAGTCTATAAGATAGACTACGAGGGAAAACATTCTCATTGTCATCCACACATCTAAGAGATCAGAGTGCAGAGAGAGCAAAGATCAGTCAACAACGATGGCATTGGTGCAAAGATTCAATCGCGTTCGCTGATATTAGAGGCCAGCAGATGCAGGAGAGCCGGTGAGTACCGCAAAACTTCCTTGTACTTTGGTGCATTAATTGTTGTCATAAATGCATGTTAGGTAGGTCAATAAATGTGCATTAGGTAGGTTGTAAAAAAATGTCAAGCGGGGTAAAAACGCTAAGGCGCATCTACGTTGGTGCCAGGTGCGTCTGGGTAGGCTAGGCACATCTATGTTTGTGCCAGGTGCATCTATGATTCTAGTAGCGTTTGTGTTCAATGTGAGCGCGTCTGTGTCTTGTAGGCGCGTTTGTGCAGGACAAACGCGTTTGTGAAGTATGTAAGCACATTTGCATCATGAATGCGCATTTATATCTTCAAGGTCGAATAGACAGTTCTGTGATAAACATACGCTGTCGATTGGATAAGCTACTGAGAGGATACACTCAAGCAGGTTCTCTAGGGAAGACTAGGATAGTAGATAGGGCTAGGATCCACAATTCTGTGATAGAACATACATTGCCAATCAGGAAACTACTCAAGAGGATACACTCAAGCAGAGCCCTAGGATAGGATAGATCGAGGCACTTTGTGATGAACAAGGAGTACCATAGAAATTGACAATTCTGTGATAGAACATACGTTTTCAATTGGATTAGGCTGAAATTAACAATTCTGTGATATAACATACATTGTCAATTGGATAAGCTACTCAAGAGGATACACTCAAGTAGGTGCCCTAAAGATAGGATAAAAGTAGCACTTTGTGATGAACATGGAGTACCACTAGGATAGGAAGCAACACTTTGTGATGAATAGGGAGTACCACTAGGATAAAAAGCAACACTTTGTGATGAATAGGGAGTACCACTAGGATAGAGTGCCATATGATAGATATAAGCACTAGGATAAAAGCAACACTTTGTGATGAACAGGGAGTACCACTAGGATAGAGTGCCATATGATAGATATAAGCACTAGGATAAAAAGCAACACTTTGTGATGAACAAGGAGTACCACTAGGATTGACACAGTTGATTTGCTTCATTGCAAGATGACTTACCTATGCTGGAGTCACGGGAGATATTTCATTCGACTCAGAGTTTGCAAGCAGAGCTGACATTCGAGGATAGAGCAACAGTTGAGGTCATGGGACTACGATATATTCTATATGTGCCTGAGTTTCGGGTGAACATGGGATTGCTGACTGCATTAGCTCAGAGATGGCACTCAGATACTTGCACTTTTCATTTGCTGATGGGTGAGATGACAGTCACCTTAGAGGATGTATATAGGATATTGAGGATACCAATCGTTGGGGAGTTGGTTCCTTACGATTGAGAGGGAGATAGGGATGCACTGAGATGAGTATTACAGGATCCAAGATAGGTACAGGGACCGGGATAGGGACAGGAGCAACCACAGGGATAGGGTGAGGGGAGAGAGGAGGAAGATGAGCTACTATCCTTGAGGGAGATCTACCAAGGATAGGCAGATGAGATCCAGGATTTGGAGAGGGATACAGCTAGACTTAGGAGACAGCTGAGGGACACTGAGCGGGAGAGGGATCAGGATATTTAGCACTATATAGAGGCTGAGACAACACTGAGGACAGGAAGGCAAGCAACAGAGGACACAGGGGCCGAATACACCTATGTTATGTGGGCAGGGGAGGAGATATCCTCTAGGAGAGACCTGTACTATGGATTGGTGCCACCAGATCAACGGGTTAGGAGCTTCTGGAGACTATCGCGAACTACGACGACCATTGGAGGGAGAGACAAGAGATAGGTGTCTAGTGGTGGGGTTATGGGTCCTCCACCACCACCAGATAGAGGGGGTAGGAGAGATGATCCTGGGGCGGGTCCTTCCAGGGATCAGACTCTGTCAAGGCCAGTTGGCTCCGAGGGAGGGAGTTCATCATAGCCTTAGAGGGCTCCCTATGTATCGATTTTGTACCATTTTTGTATGATGACACCTTTGGGTGATTGTAGCCATATGTATTTTGACATCATTGTATCACGACACTTATGATTTTGATATATATATGAGATGATTCCTCCTTGCGGCATCTATATGCATGTGTACCTATGTGATGCTTATGATATGGATGTAAATATGTACACGAGGAAATGCAATATTTTTGTTCTTTTATGTTTTTAATATGTTATGCCAATGCAAATGTATGAAATGCAGATGAATATGATAATGCAAATACCTATTTACATGATGAGAATTTAAAATATGCTAACATGTGTTGTGTGCAGGATATGGTGCAATTGTGATATCTATATGTATGAAATGCTAATATGTGGTAATGTAGGTGCAAACTACATGAAATGCAAATATTTTTGGCGTGTCATTATACTCAGTCATGTGATAGCGGGCTACACAGACTCAAGAAGGATGATGAAGGTCTATCAAGAAAGGGGGATGGAAGATAGAAGATATAGAAGTGAAAGAGCTTCTTGTGCTATTATCATCATTGAGCTTTGTTATGGCAAGTAGGTTATGACAATCTAGATATAGGTTTGATCCAGAAAGTCATTGTACCTATTTGCATGGAGATCAGACAATCACAAACAAGGAATGCCCCAGTTCATATGAGACTTATAGTGTCCTCATATCCTTGGACAAGTCATAGCATTACTAAGAGACAATTAATAGACAACAAAGAAAAATAGGTGATGATACCCCATCCTCGCCTTTCTAGTCAAAGACATCTTGGAGATAAAATCTCTAGTCAGAGACATCCTGGAAAAGCTAAAAGACATGTCACCAAAAGATAAAATCAAAATAAAACCAAGACTCGACACCAACATCCACCGTAGTCCTCAAGTTTAGTGTCTCTTGTCACTTGTATAAGTCTTATTTGATTGTGGTCACAATGTTTACTTTCACAAAAGGATAGATAACACTGAACCATAATGTTGTCTGAGTCTATTGAAAGATTTGATTTTGTTGAAGCCCATTGCTGCTGTGTCTCATCTGAAACTGACTGAATCCATGAAATTGATACTTTATTGTGGAGAAGATGGAACTTTATTGCGGATTGGCGATGCAAGTGTTGCTGTATTGTGGATTGTGCGCGGATAGACTGAAGAAAACTGGAAGAAACTGTACTCGAAACATGTGATGCTCTCAGTTTCACACCCATCACTAGACGTAGGATTTGCCTTAGCCATAGATAGGAGTTGATTTATTATGAATGGAAAGGGGTGAAAAGGAAGGTTTATTATGAATGGCTAACGAATCTTAGGTAGATCAATAACAAGCCATGATGGGAATGGGTAAGTTTATTATGAATGGATAGGCTGTGAGTGTGTGCAAAGTGAAGGATGAAATGGAATCTTGAAGGAGGGAGGAGCAATGTCTCTACGCATGGTGCCGGTGACTCGGTTTTCACCATGGTACTTGCCCAGGGCACCACCGAAGTGGTTTTCACCGTTGGACGAAATTTTTTTTTTTTTTTTCAATTTTTTTGTGTCACAAGGCACCTGTTTGCCAGGTTTTCACCAAGTAACGATTTTTTATTTTTATGATTTTTTTTGTATTTTTGAATTTTTTTGATTATTTTGTATTTTTTATTTTTTATTTTTTTTGTGTTTTTGAATGTAGGATACTTTGAAGAGCTATGTGTAAAACCTGTGAAGGTTCATGTTGTTGATAGGATCCTCTAAAGGTTCGCCCTCTGTGGTTGAGAGCCGATAGGCACCAGATCCATAGACTATTGTGATGATGTAAGGACCAAGCCAATTTGGTTTGAACTTTCCCTTCTTCTGTCTATCTTGCTGATTTTTATGATTTTCCTTGAGAACTAAGTCACCCACCTCAAATAGACAAGGCTTAACATTATGATTGTAGTTGCATTGTTTCTTGATTGAATGATGTGTAGCTCAAGTGACTATCTTCCTTAATAAAGGAACTGAGATAGAATTACTAACGTGTGGACTACAGAGGCCCATACGCATGTCACCTAAAGAAGTTTGGGCATCCCTGACAACAAAGTCCCACAAGGAAGCTTCATTAAAGGTCCATGATGTATCGCCAGAAGGGAAATGATGTATAGAACAAGTGGATGAGTGACGACGACTTGTGATTACGAAAAGAATTGAAAGTATCATGACATGATGGAGACTTAGGATCAACAAGAATATCTTTTGACTTGAAATTTTAGAACTTTTGCCCCCAATTATTTTTATATTAGGGGAGATCATCTCTTTCTCTTTTTCTTTCATAGGATTCCAATAGCTTTTGATTTTGATTTGAACTAAAGGTCTTCTCTTTATTTTTGACTTTTATATTTTTCTTTTCAAAGCTTGATTTTTGATCCCGAATGAGTAAGGGCTTTTGTAGTTCTTGTTGATCCAAGTCTGGGAGAGGAATGGAAATAGAATGAGTGGATGAAATGGTAAGGGTATGTGAGTTCTCAAAAGGGCTGGTGATACACTCAATAGATTCTTTGTTGGAACCACTCTTAGGAGTACTATTGATATCAAGAGATGCTTGCACCACTAGATGAGATTTGTATTCAGACTTAGTAGCCACAACACTAGGTGATTCACACCCAATTCCTTGCAAATTATTTATAGATTGTTCCTGTCGACTGAATACCTTAGGAGATAGTGGGAGTTGATCAACATGAAAGATATACTCACCACATCCCAGGTCTTTAATCTTGAACTTTTCTTTGATCTTTGCTTGTTTTGATGTAGAAGCTTTCAATGATTCTGGATCCACATATGCTGATGAAGGAATAACTTCTCGATTGACTGGTATTGTTATTTCTGATCTAGGTCGCAGATTGTTGCAATATATGAATGGATTTGGGTCAGCTTTGACAGTCACTTCAACTCCATTGTGTGGAAACTTAATGTATTGATGGTATGTAGATGAGACTGCGCTCATCTCATGAATCCATGGGCATCCTAGCAATATGTTGTATGTGAGATCCAGGTCTAGGACTTGATAAACCACATCCTTTGTAACTGGCCCTACTCTAAGAGGTAAAGTGATTGTGCCCTTGGATGAACACTCTTCATCATCATATGCCTTGATGGTAATTTTGTTTGTAGCATTCACAACTTTTTCATAATATCCCAATTATATTATTGTGTTTAAAGTACATATATTGAGACCAACTCCTCCATCTATCAGGACTCATTTTATTCAATGTCTGTGTAGGAAGGCTTCAATGTGTAAAGGTGCATTATGTGGTTGGCTCACAGAGGTGTCGTCAACTTCTGTGGATGTAAGGGAGTGTGGAACGGAAAGGTATCCCACCATAGCTTGAAATTGGTCCACGTTCAGATCAGTGGGTACAAAGGTGTCTCTCAAAGTTTTGTCAAGAATGGCTTTATGTGCGGGGGATATGCATAAAAGTTTAAGGATGGAGATAAGCGCATATGTCTTCCCTAACTGTTCTACAAGGTCATACTCAGGTTTGGTTGATGAGGAAATGATGTTTTTAGTTGGAGCACCTTGTAAAGTGAATTTACCTCAATGAGTTGTAACATTACATTCAGAGGTAGGTTCGGAAGAAGATCCAATGCCTTTTAGGACAACCTTGGGTCTTTGGGTAGAATTTTTAGGTGTTTTGTCCTTGATGATAATGGCAGAGACATAATTGTCCATCGAAATGTGATTGACAGTCGAATCATAGTTATAGGATGCTCTGGTATAGTTGGTATGCTCATCTGTGGCTTTGGCTTTTCCCTTGTCATGTTTTGGGAATGGTTCTTTAAACATTTCATGTTCTTGGTTAGATAAGTGTCCCTTGATCTCAATGTCACCTCTATCAATGAGATCTTGTATGATGTTCTCCAGTCGATGACAATTTCTTGTTTTATGGCCCTTGCTCTTGTGATATTCACAGTATTCATCGTCATTCCACCAATATGGTTTGACCTTTGGCTCATATGGAGGCATATCTGGAATTGTTATTATTTTGTTTGCCACTAGCTTCTTGAAAGCTGACTCAAGTGGTTCTCCCAATGGGGTGTATTTCCTTCATGGTTTTGAAGTTGTTTGAGTATTCACTTGATTATTTGTAGAGCTTGATCCAGAAAAAAATGATTTTGGGTCGTACTGTATTGGCATCAACAACACCATCATTGACTGTGTTCTTGTTTTTATTCCAAAATTTTGGCTTGTTTTTTCCTTTAAAGTCCCCTTGAAGGTGGACAAGAAAGCTTTCCTTAGATCATAACCAACTTCTCTGTGGACATTCTGGGTGAACTTCTCTACCATTTGTTTTTGTGGAATTTCACAAGAGCATTTGCTGGCTAGATTTCTCCATCTTTGTAAAAATGATGAAAAATATTCTCCATCCTTTTGTTTGGTGTTGCACAAAGTGGTGACTGATATGTCTGTCTCTATGTTGTATGAGAAATGTTGGATAAAAGCCTCTGCTAAATCACCCCATGACTTAATTCTAGGTGGAAGTTGAGAGAACCATTCCATAGCTTGATCACCTAAGCTCTGTGGGAATAATCTCATCAAATATGTCTCTTTTGCTGCTACCTCAATGCAAGTTGTGAAAAAATGTCTTATATGTGCCTTAGGATCTCCTTTTCCTCTGTACTTATCAAACCTAGGTGTCACAAAGTGTGTAGGAAATGGAGACATTGGAATGTGTTGGCATTATGTGAACCGGTATGAGGACATAATGATATTGTATGTTGTCATTGATGTCAATATGTGATATGAAGAGAGAACCAACATATGTGAGAACCGGTATATATGCCAAAGTAAAGCGGTATATTTGTTCAAGGTGAACCGACATGTCAAGGTGAACCGACATGTAGTCATGGGAACCGACACATGGAAGCATTGTATGACTACCGGTCGGTAGGTAGTTTCCACTTAAGGATTTCCAGTTGGAGTACCTCAAGCCTGTGTGACTCAATCGGTGATCTTTATGTGATGAAGTTAGTATGATAATGAAGAACAAATAGTTTTTCCACGTAAGCCTTGTGCACGTGAAGGATCTTGCATAAAGAAGAGTGTTCCTATCTACCTCAGCAATGTGCGAAGTCTGTAAACGGTGATAGCGTGTGATGGGTTATCAGCCGCCATGAAATCGGTGGAAAACGAATGATGGAGAATGTCTTGAGATTGGATCAAGACTGTTGCATTCAATACAGTATGATCAATGGTCAGGATTGAACCATTTGAATTCCTTAACCTAATAGGTCTAGGGTTTAGGGTTTATGCTACCGACCTGTCTGTTGTCCTATAAGGTCGATGTTGTGATTCTTTCAGAGGTTGTTGGCAAAAGTTGTGTTTGTGTATCTAAGAGAAGAGATACGTGATTCTTGCCAGACCAGAGGAGAGAAGTCATAACTGTAGAGTGTAAGTGCAGAAGGTGAAGAGTAGCTTAAGCGGATCTGCATTGGCATTGAGTGCTATTATCAGGTCATTGATATACCTATTGATCTTTAACCACTTCAACAGTTGTGAAATCCCCTAACAGGGTAGCCTTAACCGACTTGTTGAAAATCCTTTAACAGTGTAACTCAAAGCTACTGAGTCATTGATATCCTTTAGCTATTGAGTTCTTGAAATCCTCTAACAAGGTACCCTTAACAGGGTTTAACCCTTAACCGGGTATTGTAGCCATCCCTTAACCGGGTGATCCCTAACAGGATCGGTTCCTAATAGAACCTATTGTATCTGTCTTTAACCGGACAAGGCTTCTAACAGAGCGGACTTCTAAAGAGTTCAAAAATAGCTTGTGGGTATTCATCCCCACCGTGGTTTTTCCCAGTTGGGTTTCCACGTGAAAAATGTGTGTGTCATGTGTGATGCTTTCTTCATGTGATGTTATGATTGTTTTCTGATTAAGTGGTGATGCATGTTGATCTTGCTGTAATATGTACATCTTTGATGGTAGATTGCCTGTTCATGCATTAGGGTGAAATGGGAATGAAGAGTTAGATTATATGGGAAGATAAGTGTCAACCAGTCTTTGCTTGTCTCAGTTATACTGGGTTTTGCCGGTTGAACTCTGTTGAAGGACCGGTGCTGCTGTTTGTCTATCAGTGCATAAGTGTTAGTTGACAAACTGGTTTAAGGTTGGGTTTTTGCCTGTACTGATTCACCCCCCTCCTCTCAGTACCGGTTTGGTACTATTTGTTCATCATTAAGTTATCAATTGGTATCAGAGCCTCCTCCAGGTCCTCTGTGTTGTAAGCTTAACCGCTTGAGGGAAAGATCCTGTGTAATGATGAAGAGGGAAGGTCCAAAGTTTAACAAAGAAAATTTCAGTATATGGAAAGACAGAATGAAGATATAAATCAGAAGCATGGGTGCTCAACACTGGAGCTATGTTGAGAATCCCTATGTTGCCCCTACCGGTACTCTCACCGATGATCAAAAGAGAGAGATACAGGAGAATGGGAAAGTCATGGAAGCCCTAATCAGTAGTTTATCTGATATTGAGTTCATCGATGTCCAAGATAAGGTAAATCCCAAAGAGGTATGGGATGCTCTTGAAAATATCTATGGAGGTGATGAGCATGTAAAACAAGCTAAGGAAGAAAGCCTTAGAGGAAAGTTTGAAGACATGTGAATGGTTGAAGGTGAAACCATTCAACAGTATGGTATTAGAATCAAAATTGTTGTCGGAGATATCAAGAGTGCAGGTGGTAAAATGGAAGATTCCATTGTGGTAAGCAAAGTCCTGAGATCCCTATTGCCGGTCTATTCAATAAGGGTTGCTACTATTCAGGAGCTGAGATCAATAGACAAGACTAAGGTATCCTTGGACTCCATCATAGCAAAGTTGATAGCCTATGAGCTAAATAATTTTGATGGCAGTGTTCAAAAGACTGAATCAACTTTTAGAGCTTCTGCTGTACCATCTAGGAAAGGAAAAGAAGCAAGCACTAGTGGTGAACCAAGACAGAGCAGAGTAATGGATGATGAGGAGTTTTTGATGGAATTTGAAGCTCTTCTTGCCAGGAAACTTCCAAAAGGAACTGGTAAATACAGAGGTAAGCTCCCTTTGAAATGTTTTTCGTGTAACCAGATAGGACATATTGTTATGAACTGTCCTAATATTGACAACAAGGATAAACCTGAAAGATTCAAGAAATTCAAAGGAGGAAACCGGAGAAACTATTTTGTTGCAGTTGATGAAGGTGTCACAGATGAGGAATCAGAAGATGAAGAGAATGAAGACATTGTGTTTGTTGCTGTAAAGGAAGATGTGTCAGACAAGAAGGCTCTTGTCTCCTACTTTGACAATTCCAATGAGTGGATTATTGATAGTGGTTGCTCTCACCATATGACTGGTGACCTGAGCAAGTTTCTATCCTTGGAAGAGTATGATGGTGGTGTGGTTTGTTTTGGCAATGATGCACCATGTATGGTTAAAGGAAAAGGGTCCATCTCTCTGAATGGAAAGAGTAGTGCTGACAATGTGTATTGGGTTGATGGTCTCAGACACAATCTTCTGAGTGTTGCCCAGCTGAATGACAGTGGTCTCACTCTAGAATTCAAGAACGGAGTGTGCAGAATCAAAGGAAAGAATGGTGAAATTGTGGCTACCAGTATGCAGACAAAAGGTAACCTATTTCAGCTGAATGCAAATTTAAGTACGTGTCTTATGGCTAAATTTGATGATAGCTAGATATGGCATAGGAGGCTCTGCCATGTAAACTTTGATAACATTGTGAAGGCTAGTAAGATCAAGGCAGTTAGAGGGTTGCCGATGCTAAGCAAATCGGATAATACCTTGTGCAGAGAGTGTCAATTGGGGAAAATGTCTTCCTCAACCTTTAAAGGTAAATCTTTCATTGCTGACAACTTGCTTGATCTTGTGCATACTGATTTGTGTGGTCCTATGAAAACTAGAAGTGTGCAGGGTGATAGGTACTTCATGATTCTCATTGATGACTGCTCAAGAATGATGTGGGTCACATTCTTGAAAGACAAGTTTGAAGCCTTTGTGAAGTTCAAAGATTTCAGAGCATTAGTGGAGAAGGAAAGCGGTAAAAGGATCAAGTGCCTTAGAACTAATCAAGGAGGGGAATTCACTTTCGATGAATTCAACAAGTATTGTGAAGAATTTGACATCAAGAGGCAATTGTCTGCCCCCCGGACTCCACAGTAGAATGGCCTAGCAGAGAGGAATAACTGGATTGTGGTTGAAGCAGCTAGAACCATGTTGATTCAAGGAAAGGTAGCTCACACCTTTTGGAGAGAAGCGGTAAGAACTACAGTCTACACAATGAACCGGGTACTCATCAAGAAAGTTAAGGATAAAACTCCTTATGAGTATTGGACCGGTAAGACACCTGTGGTTAGCTACTTTAGGGTATTTGGTAGCAAATGGTACATCAAGAGGAGTGAACATAAGGGCAAGTTTGAAGCTAAATGTGATGAGGGAATATTCCTAGGATATTCCACCAAGAGTAAAGCTCTCAAGTGTTTCAACAATAGGACTCAAAGAATTATGGAAAGTATCAATGTGAGAGTTGATGAAACCTCTAAGAAACCGGAGGAAATTGGCAGTGAGCAAGCTATAAATGAACCAGCTGCAACTTTCTGGGAACCAGTTGTCAGTCAACCAAGTACCAGTAATAGTGTTCCTGAACCGGTGAATGTTGATACTGATGAAGATGAGGATGAAGAGGAAAAGCAAGAAGAACCAGTCAAGACTATTCCTCGGTATGTCAAGCTGAATCATGATCCTAAGCAGATCATAGGAGATAAGGATGCAAGAATCCTTACAAGAAGAAAGATCGAAGAAAACTCATGTATGATCTTTGAATTTGAGCCTAAATCATTCAAAGAGGCTCATAAAGATGAAGACTGCATCAAGGCAATGGAACAGGAACTTGACCAGATAGAGAAAAATGGTACATGGTCCTTGGTACCCAGACCGGAGCATAAAAATGTCATTGGCACCTGTAGTCACACAAATCTGTCTAGCTTAATTAAATAAATATTCGCTATTTATTTGATTAAAAATCCACTAGCCATCAGTTAATTAAATAAATATTTAATTAATTCATCTCCAAACATTCTTCTATTAATTAAATAAATTATTCAATTAATTTTAATTAATTCATTAAACCAAATACAAATCAATTAAATAAATAAAATCTATTTATTTAATTAAATCCCCTTTTCCTCTTTTAAATAAATTAAATAAAACATTTATTTAAATCATTATCCCCACCCCACTTGCATTTTCCTACAAATGCAACTTGCACACATTTATTGGAATAAATGAATTTTTATTTTAATAAAATCCTATTTTCCCTCACCCACCAAATCCACTTGCAAAATCTAATCCCCTTCTAGATTCTTCTAACCCCTTCCTAATTAGCCTAATCCATCCCCTAATTATTGTCACATTCCTAAGCAAAATGGAGTCACTTCTCAAAGACTCCAAAAGTCTTTGAAAAGCATTTAATGCTTTGTGTGTTCAACAAATTAACCCCCAAAGTCTTCTAAGACCACTAATGGCTCTTACATAACCATTTATGGCTCTTACATAACCATTTATGGTTATTTCAAACTTGTCCCCCCAAACATTTATTGTTTTGACCATATTCATCCATTTCATATTTGCACAAGAGTTTATCCATTGGATAAAAGCTTTATTCTTTGAATAAAGAGTTTATTCATTCAACCAACCTTGACTATAACTCCCAAAGTCATATCAAGCATTTAATGCTTATTCCCTCCCCTCTCAACCTATCTCACATTGACACTTGTCATCTTGGGATTGGGTTGAAAGCCCTCACATGGATTTGAAATCATTCAATCGTGACCCTTGTTGAGATTGCTCAATCTCAACCATCCATTGCTCCATTTTCCCTATAAATAGAGCCCATTTCTTCATAATCCAGATCCTGAAAACTTGCATGCATTTAAGCTATAGACATTTTAAGAGAGCATTTTAGCATAAGCAATCTAATATCTTGTTATTTTGGTTAAAATATATCATTTTAGCATCAATAGCATAGCATTAGCTTTTCATTTCATATTTGGAGCTATATTACAATCTCAATCCTCCATAAGCATCCATAGTGCAAAAAGCTGCTGAGAGCTACACTATTTTGGAACTTGGAGAGGAGAGGAACAAGGGAGAAGGAGCTAAGGCCATGCTAAGAGGAAGAGGAGAGGAACAAGGGAGAAGGAGCTAAGGCCATGCTAAGAGGCAGTTGGAGATGCCTCATAATATTTGTTTCGTTTGTTAGATACATTAGCATGTTTTTTGTGTCTCTCTTGGTATGCCTTTTTAGATTAGTTTTTGATTGACTAACACTAACGGTTTCGTGTCTTTGGTGTTGTTTATCATTTGCTAACCTTGTGCCATTTAGGAGGGCATCATTTGGTGAACCCAACGTGAATCAAACACCAAAAACATCTCATTTTTTTTATAACTAACATGTTTGATTGTTGAAAGTGTCACACAGGTTGCGCTTTAGCGCTATTGAACACATTCTGGCGCTATTGACACTTTTTCTTTTAGCGCTATTGTTCTTGAAATAGCGCTATTGTAAAAGTTTCAGCGCTTTTGCACCTGTTTTAGCGTTTTGGTAGTTCTTCTAACGCTATTGGAAAACTTCTAGCGCTTTTGCCTCTCTATCTCACACCTTCTTTCAGCGCTTCTGTTTAAACGTAGACTAGTGCTATTGCAACAGAGTGTCATCCAAATCACCTTGTAACCACATAAAATAGAAATTCTTAGGCTTGTGGAAGCCCCCCTTGAACATCGATTTTACTAACACGTTTTTTTTGTGCAGGTTAAAAACACACCTTAAAAATCACAAACTTGTCTTTTGGTGCTTAAAAACTTGACAAAAACACAAAATTGTATTGCTTTCTAGATTAGGATAAATCGTCTTTTGGTGTTTAAAATCAACACACAAATTTGCTTTTATTGCATCAAACTTAAAAATCACAAGCCACACTTCACTTTTGGGCAAATAAAAAGAACAATCCACTTGTTTAGATTTTTGCAAACAAATTTTACTTCAAGCAAAAACGTGTTTTCCATTCAGTTGACCAGGATTTTCGAATTCTAGATTACAAAACACATTGTTTTTGAAGTTAAAAAGAACACCATGGCTGTTGGAGCAACATCTCCAAATAGTTAGATCACATTTGCAAATGATGGATTAAAAAGAATAAGTGTTTTACGTGTTTGGCACGCTTGTGCACAAAAGTCAGTCGAGTGGTCCTACCTCTAACACACACTATCCTCTCCCTTGGCTCTCGTGGTCCTAGGTGTAAGAGAAAAGTGTTAGTAACACTCAAAATTTTATCTTTTTAAGAGAGGCTTGCCAAGAGACACATCACTCTTGGGAACGACCTCGCGCGGTAAATCCTTTGAGCCGCTATAGAAATCAGGTGAGAGCGAAAGCTGTAGCCTTGGGTATAGCTGTTCCTACAGTGTAACTGGCCGAAAGGACAAATGGGCCCCACCACCAGTTACAAGGCTCTTAAGTGAGTCACTGCAGAATGAACTTATGTCCAAAAACATCGAACATGACTAAACACCTTTAAGTAGTAGCCCTCCTGTTCTATTGATTGAGAATATTTGCGATATAATTTAGTGCAAGAGCATAGATGGTTTTGCTCCCAAGATACTCACCATACATATTTCCTTGAGTAGAAACATAGCTTTTTGAAAAGTCACTTGTGACTTGATAAAAGTGGTGACTCCCCCATCATAGGGATCATCTATTTGTTATGCTCGTGCAAGACTTAGTATATCACATCCTTACTTGCCACGGTGGGATTCATAAGGTATGTAGTACCAAAGTCAAAGAAATATCAAGATGTGGGCTAAATTTATCACAACTGGCCATTTGACCTTAGGGATAAAAGTGTTTGAAGTGTGTTCGTTTTAAAGACCTAGTACAAATTGAGCCGACTTCAGGCTTTGAAAATACACCTTAAAATACATCTAAATGAAGGGTCATATACAAGTCCAAGGATTGGGTTGATCTAGACCCATACTCATTTGTGCCTTTGAGGCAACATTCTTGTGTTTGTGTGGTTGCTTTATTTTCTTGTCAAAAGAAACATCAAATCAAAAAATCAATCCCAAAAACAAAGTATTCATCCAACCAAACATTTGTCAAAACAACCCCAAACATCAAAAACAAAGTGCTAACAAAGAGTCGAAAACTTTATGACCATTCTTCACATCTTGCGAAAGAAGAAGTGTCATCAGAATATCCACTTGAAAAGAAGACCATTGAGCTCAAAGGCTTTGATCAAAAGGAGGAAATTCTTCTATATCAATCGACAAATCTTTGTCTCACATAGAGTCTTTCTACATCGTATGCGTCTCTACCTTCAAGGCAAAATAGATGAATTTGATTCAGAATCATTGAACCGCAGAGCTTTTATGCAATATAGAGCTCTGAGTTATCACAAAAACCAAGGAGGAAAGTGTGTGAGGGAAAAAGTGACACTAAGCAAACATACCCTAATCTCACTTTCAATCACACATTTGTGGAATACGAAAGAGCCTAGAGGTATCACACAATTGGCTACTTCTTTTTGTGGAAGAGAGAGAGCCACGGGCTACCTATTAGGATTTCTATTCCTTTGTTGCAAATGATAGATAGAATGATGCAAGTTCAATCCCTAACCCCAAAGTGCAAGTATGAACTAATAACAAGATTGCAGAATTGAACTTAAATAATGGAAACCTATAAACACAAAGACAAGACAAGAATGTAAATGTGTATGCGAAATTAAAATCTGAGTGAAAATGTTCGAGACGGGGGCACGGGCGCCACTGTCCTGATTCTGCCCCTGAAACTGCTGTTTTGCAACCTGAAAAGCTGTTAGAAAGTTGCTGAAAGTTGCTGTCTGACAGAGGGACTAGGGCGCCCAGCGCCCCTTTCCCAGGGACCAGGGACCAGGGCGCCCAGCGCCCCTGTCCTGGCAGGACCAGGGCGCCCCACGCCCCTGTCTTGGTCTTTTTCTCTGAAACTTGGTGTGAAGTTCTGTCTCGGTCTGCTTCTTCCGGATCTGCAACTTGCGGCGTCGTCCGAATTTTGAAACCTACACTTATATCTGAAAAGGTGTGGTGGGCGGCTATATAGGGTTTTGCCTTAGTCAAACCCCCGCTTTGGTGATTTCCACCTCCATGAATAGCCAAGTTGTATTGTAAAAGTAATGTGTGTGCAGACCTTGTGTGTGTGCAAGATCCTAAAATGCAAGTAAGCAAGCTAGAGCAACCTAGAAAGTAAACCCTAATTGCTTGTAAATGATAATGTAAATGCTCCAAATCAAGATGTAAAGAGATCTAAAGCATGAATACAAGTGATATACTGAGGCTTATGCAAAGACATGAAAACAACATGAAATCATACCCAACCCCAAGGGAGGGGTACAAGCCAATCTTCAGTCGGTAATCCCCTATTGCTCTTCAATGTCTTCAAAGCCCTAAATGAATGAATGAAATTAATGAATGCTTGATGGATGGATGTTGAATGTTGTTGAGGTCTTCAAAGATCTGCTCTTTCACTGTGTAGAAGGCCCTTCAAACCCAAAATTCGGATCCTTTCAAATGAAGAAAGAGAGCTCTTATATATGAAACCCTAGGTCATAATTTCGTCTTTTGGCCGACCTAGAGATTGAATCTCCCACCAATTTCTTAGGGTTAAGCTTTATTTTATGATTGGATTGCGCTCCTAAAATTTTGGGAAAAATGTCCGGGACCATGTGCACTCCGGTCGCCATGGTCCTCTCCGGGCGCCATGGTCCGGACAAATTTTCACCAAATTTTTAGGGTCGTCGGATATGATGATTTTAGAGAGAATCCCGAAGTTAGAGCTGATTTCGAGATGTTTTGACCCCTGAAATCAAGCCCCCAAGTTCAAAATAGGACCTAATTAGGGTTTTTGATTAAATGATGTATTGGAAGAATAAAATGAAAGGGGCACACTTTAATGAAAGGGCCCAACTTTATAATGTGGAAGATGATGAAATAGGACCTTAGAACTAATTAATTTGATTAATTAAGTGCTAAAGAGGAAATGCAATGCAAAATGCAAAATGCGCCAAGGTGGGTGCTAAACTAGGTGTGAAATTGTACCACCCTAGCAAGTGCGTACAATTTACGACGCTACAGAAAGATTAATCCCAACTTCTTCCCAAACATCTGCATCACCTACAACACAGCTCGAGAAATACCTCCAACACCTGAAAGGGAAGAGGTAGAATTTGTCCCATTTGTAACACAAAGTTTTTATTGAAGTTGAAAACATTTTCATCCATCATCTCGCTCATACATCATCATTTCATCATCAGTCCGTCCCAACTCTCAAAACATTACGAGGTTATTGTTCCAAGTTCTCTTTTAGATATTGCTTGAAATCAAACACATCACATCACTTTTTAGATTGTTTCTACATCTAGGATAAGCTCATCCTAAGAAACACATCTACGCAGGTTAAAACTAGTTCATGAGTGAATCCTCTCATTGCTAGGTAGTCCAATCTGTAAACACATCTCAGATTTCTCTACACCTTATCACATCAAATCTTATCAAAACAAGCAAGTGATTCAAAGAAGGAATTTCGGTTACATCCACCTTAAAAGTGCTAGAGATCCATGTGCAACACAATTCACCAATCATCAAATCTCTCATTTCATCAAAAACTCATCATCATTTTCATGCAATTTCAACAAAAACTCATAAACAAAATGGCTCAAACCCGATCACAGTCATGGCAACGAGAAATAGAAATAGAAGAAGAAGAAGAGGAAAATCTCAATGAATTCCAAGAGGCACTTGGAGGAAATGCGAACGACGAAAACCCAAGTACTCCTACTCCTGCAACAATAGAAAGGGCTCAGCATAACCCTCTCTTTAATAGATTGTTTGACAAAATACTCAGGAGCAATGCGGATGCTCACTTCTTAAAACTCGCTCAAGAAGGAGCCAAACTCCCCTCAGACTTTGATCTTGCCCAATTAAGACAAGCACTAGAAAGACAAAGTCGCCATGAAGAGGAAAGAGGTAGAGATCCCATCAGATATAACATTCCTCGAGGTAACCCACCACCTCCTCCTCCAAATGAAATGGAGATGTTGCGGCAACAAGTCGAGACTCTCGCCCAATAGCTTCATAGTGGTGTCAAGACAAACCAATTCTCCCTCAATGACATCTGTCCCTATCCTTTTGATAGGAATCTTTATATGCCACCCTTTCCCCGAGGATTCGAAACACCCAAATTTGAAAAATATAGAGGAAAGGGGGATCCCTGCGATCATGTCCACGAATTTCATTCCGCTTGTCTTGAAGTGGCATATGAAGACACATACCTAATGCGCCTTTTTCCTCAAAGTTTGGGGGGAACAACCACATCATGGTTTTCTCGACTACCAGGTGGCATTAGAACATTTGAGGAACTCATCCAGAAGTTCCTAGCTCATTACTCTCATAACATTGAACTCGACATCACTATGGCTGATCTGTGCAACACCAAACAAAAACCAGGTGAACAATTCTCAATATTCCTGCAACGATGGCATCAAATGTCTAGCAGACGTTCTCTTCAGTTACCTGAACGAGAACTAGTGGAAATATTCATTTCCAACTTAAACGAAGAAATGGAATTTCACCTGGATGTCAAAGACACAGACTCTTTTAATGATATGATCACCAAGGGTTTGAAAAGTTAAAGGGCACTCATCAAGAAAGGACTCATCAAAATCTTTAATGAACCAAAAGATGGTCCTCGTCCACGCTTCAATAGCGATAAACCAAACTTCTGGAATAAAAACAAGAATATCGTCAATGATGGGGTTGTGGATGCCCGGACTATCCAAAACGCACAACCTGTGGTTCGGTTTGCAGGACAAAATCCTCCACCTCAGAATAACACAAGCATTCCTTCCAATCAAGGTCGCATCACATCTCATGATGAACCAAGACCTCGTCAGCAAAAACAAAAACGAACATACACTCCCTTAGGGGAACCCATTGAAACAGTGTTGCGACAACTCATCTCTCAAAATTTGGTCACTCTACCTAAACTATCAAACTATGAGCCTCAGGTCAAACCGGCATGGTGGAGAGATACTGAACACTGTGAATTTCATCAAGGAAGAGGGCACAAGACAAGTAATTGTCACCGATTGAAAGATCTCATTCAGGATCTTATTGATCGAGGAGAAATTGAAATTGAAGGACATGACCCAAAAACAACCAATAATGATCATCTGATGTTCAAAAATCCACTTCCATCACAAGATCAAAGGGGTCCTTCCACTTCCAGATGAGGCCCTGATACCACAGATTATACGCAGGCTGCGTATAATTACACTGTAAATCATCTGTATGATGCCAGTGAACAAGTTGCAACCATAACCTTCAAAAATCCCATCTCAAATTGCAATGTTGTTACACGTCGCGGCAAGGTTACCATAAAGGCAGCTCCACAAGGCACCATAAAGGCAGCTCCACAAGGCACCACCTCCATCCCAAAGCAGTATAACCTTGTGGAACAATTAGACAAAACCCCTACACTTATATCCATTCTAGAGCTTTTACGCCTATCACCCTCTCATAAAACTATCTTGGATCAAGCACTCCAAGAGGCGTCAGTCCCTGCAAATCTAAATACAGACCAATTTCAAGCCATGGTTGGAAGTCTCAAGTCATCACCTTGTCTCACTTTTTCTGAAAGTGACAACTCTTCCTTCCAACAACCTCATAACGCTTCGCTACACATTGAAGGCTTTATCAACCAACACAAGATCAAGCGGGTCTTGATCGATAATGGAGCAGGCCTAAATATTTGTACACTACAGTTGGTCACAGCATTGGGATATGTGGTAGAATCAGTGGATCCTCGTCAGAAGATAACAATCAAAGCCTATGACGATGCAGAGTGTTCATCCAAAGGAGCTGTGGTACTACCAATTTGAGTGGGCCCTGTGGTAAAGCACATCATCTGTCAGGTTCTGGACCTTCCTCTGCCATATAATCTATTGTTAGGAAGACCTTGGATACATGCCATGCAAGCTGTTCCATCTACCTACCACCAATGTATCAAGTTCCCACATAACGACATAGAGATCACAATTCTGGGTGATGCAAATCCGTTTGCATATTGCCATAATATCAGCCATCAACCAGAGATTACCGTTCCTAATAATAGAGAAGCCATTTCTTCCACATCATATATAAGTCCCGCCTCTCTTGCCCATTCAAACACCACTATACCCAAGCAAGAAAAGCTTAAGATGAAGATAGCAGAGGAGGGTCCTGGGGAATACAACTTGAGTCAACTCTTTTGTGTGGGACAAATGCCCACTTCTCCTAGAACACATGGTAAACCACAGCAGGTACTCCTGCAACCACTAAATATACCAGCATGTGCTTTGACGCCTTTCATTCTTGGAAAGAGTCAAGAGGAAGAAACACAAGATGAGGACCTGGCGGAATGGATCTATAAAGATCCCATCACCACTGATATATCGCGAGTTACACTTCCTACGGACCAGTATGGCAAAGGTCTCCTCATTATGCAAAGAATGGGGTATGATGGTCAGAGTGCTTTAGGATATTGCAAACAAGGACGACATGAACCTCTACTACCAGAATTCAAGCCCAAAGGTAATACAGGCCTAGGCTTTGAAAAAGAGATCTTTCCTAAACTCAAGTTCAAAGGAAAACCCAGCAAACCATTTTGTCCACCTACTGCAAAGTGGACACCTTTCATAATCAAAGCACCCTCAAGCACCATCCCAACTGCCCCACTGAGGCTCCAAACCCCAACACTACCATCACCAATGCCACTCATCCCACCAAACGAACCAGTAATCCCATTAGCAACACCATTAGCAGTAGCAATTGTATCGAAACCCGCAGCAGCATCTATGACACCAGTAGTTCTCGTAGAAGCCACTGAGTTAATGTTACCAATACTCCCTATACCAGATTCCTTGATCCCCATCAACCGCCCTGCAACACCAATCATTACAAAGGTACATCAACCAATCACACCTGCAGTAGTTAACTCAAAGGACATCCCAGTATGGTATAGTAACCGGATGCTGGAAAGTGATTTAGCGACCGACTCACATGAATGGGAATTTGATTCAGTACAGCTTAATACTTCCGATGAGGAAGACCCATCACCACCTCCGCCACACAAAGACATCCCTGTTTATGGAAAAGCATAGATAAAGACCACTTGGGTTCCTGAGCTGGAAACATCTTCCACAGACCCTACGTCTCATCCTATGCCTGATTCTGACAAGGAGAGTACCATTAACGACCTTCACCATAACGTCTTAACCCTCACTGATACATCTAATGCATTTAACCTAATTGATGAAGTAATGCCCATTATCCACCTTGAACTCATCAAATGGAACCAACCAAATCCCCCATGTCTTGACTTCTTCCAAAACGATGAGGCTATCATTGACTTTTTGGAATTAAGGGATAATCTACCAAGCGGGGATCACAAAGCTGGATTCGCCATCGAACTTAATAGCGCAGCATACTTCGGGGCGGATGCCAAACCTTTCAGCTGCAAAAATATAACAATAAAACATGGATCTTTCAGTGAAAACCACACTGTGACACTGTTTGATCCAACAAAAGTAAAAAGAAAGAGCGTATCCAATGGTGAAAACCTCTCTGAGGCGCCTGAGGATGAAGGGTTTGACATTCTCCCTAATAGTACACAACAAGAACGATCAACGATTCTCATAGAGGAAACCAAAGAGTACAATGTGGGGTCTCCTGAAAATCCACATATCATACATCTGGCATCCCTTCTCACTCAAAAGGAACAACCTAAGTTTATAGAGTTCTTCCAAAAGCGTCAGATCAACTTCGCATGGTCATATGCGGACATGCCTGGGCTTGATCCTGATTTAGTCATGCATCACCTTACCATGGTAGAAGGAGCAAAACCTGTCAAGCAAAAACTTCGTAAGATGCATCCTTAGATTGCAATGCTAGTCAAAACAGAACTCAAGAAACTCTTAGATGTTGGTTTCATTAGACCAATTGATTATGCAGAATGGATCTCCAATATTGTGCCTGTCGGCAAACCAAAAGGGGGCATCCATATTTGTACTGACTTCAGGGATCTAAATAAAGCCTGTCCTAAGGATGACTTCCCCCTACCAAATATTGACATCATAGTAGATCTGACAGCAGGACATGCCATGCTTTCACTCATGGATGGCTTTTCAGGATACAATCAGATAAAGATCGCACTAGAAGATCAACATAAGACAACCTTCACATGTCCATGGGGCACATATTGCTGGAATGTAATGCCTTTTGGTCTAAAGAATGCAGGAGCGACCTATCAACGAGCAATGACCACCATCTTCCATGACATGATGCATACTATGATGGAAGATTATGTGGATGACTTACTAGAAAAATCACTCACCAGAGAAGGGCATCTCCACATCTTAGATAAAATCTTTGATAGACTGGAACAATACCGTGTTCACCTCAACCCAAAGAAATGTGTCTTTGGAGTAACCTCCGGGAAACTTCTAGGATACATTGTCTCAAGCAAAGGTATTGAGGTCGATCCAGCAAAGGTTAAGGCAATCATGGACATGCCACCACCAAAGAATATTAGTCAGCTAAGGACATTACAAGGGTGGCTTCAATCCATCCGAAGATTCATTGCACAATTGGCTGATAAGTGTGTAGCGTCGTAAATTGTACGCACTTGCTAGGGTGGTACAATTTCACACCTAGTTTAGCACCCGCCTTGGCGCATTTTACATTTTGCATTACATTTCCCCTTTAGCACTTAATTAATTAAATTAATTAGGTCTAAGGTTCTATTTTACCATCTCCTATATCATAAAATTGGGCCCTTTTCATTAAAGTGTGCCCCTTTCATTTTATTCTTCCAATACATCATTTAATCAAAAACCCTAATTAGGTCCTATTTTGAACTTGGGGGCTTGATTTCGGGGGTCAAAACATCTCGAAATCACCTGTAACTTCGGGATTCTCTCTAAAATCATCATATCCGACGTCCCTGAAAATTTGGTGAAAAGTTGTCAGGACCATGGCGCCCGGAGTGCAACATGGTCCTGGACATTTTTCTCGAAATTTTAGGAGCGCGATCCAATCATAAAATAAAGCTTAACCCCAAGAAATTGGTGGGAGATTCAATCTCTAGGTCGGCCAAAAGTTGAAATTAAGACCTAGGGTTTCATATATAAGAGCTCTCTTTCTTCATTTGAAAGGATCAGAATTTTGGCTTTCGAGGACCTTCTATGCAGTGAAAGAGTAGATCTTTGAAGACTTCAATAACATTCAACATCCTTCTATCAAGCATTTATCAATTTCATTCATCCATTTAGGGCTTGGAAGACATTGAAGAACAATAGGAGATTACCAACTGAAGATTGGCTTGTACTCCTCCCTTGAGGGTTGGGTATGATTTCATGTTGTTTTCATGTCTTTGCATAAGCTTCAATATATCCTTTATTCATGCTTTAGATTACTTTGCATCTTGATTTAGAGCATTTACATTATCATTTACAAGCAATTAGGGTTTACTTTCTAGGTTGCTCTAGTTTGCTTTCTTGCATTTAAGGACCTTGCACACACACTAGGTCTGCACACACAATACATTTTACAATACAACTTGGCTATTCATGGAGGTGGAAATCACCGAAGCGGGCGTTTGACTAAGGCAAAACCCTATATAGCCGCCCAAACACCTTTTCAGATATAAGTGCAGGTTTCGGGACTCGGACGACGCCGCAGGTTGCAGATCCAGGAGAAGCAGACTGAGACCGACCTTCCCACCAAATTTCAGAGCAAAAGACCAAGACAGGGGCGTGGGGCGCCCTGGTCCTGCCAGGACAGGGGCGCTGGGCGCCCTGGTCCTTGGGACAGGGGCGCTGGGCACCCTGGTCCTCCTGACAGACAACATTTTCAACATTTTTGACAGCTTTTTCCAAAGTGCAAAACAACAGTTTCCGGAGCAGTTTCAGGGGCAGAATCAGGACAGTGGCGCCCGCGCCCCTGTCCCAAACATTTTCAGTCAGATTTTAACTCCGGGTATGCATTTTCATTCTTGTCTTATCCTTGTGTTTATAGCTTTCCATCATTTAAGTTCAATTCTGTAATCTTGTTATTAGTTCATACTTACACTTTGGGGTTAGGGATTGAACTTGCATCATTTCATCTTTCAATTACAACAAAGGAATAGAAATCCTAATAGGTAGCCCGTGGCTCTCTCTTCCACAAAAAGAAGTAGCCAATTGTGTGATACCTCTAGGCTCTTTCGTATTCCACAAGTGTGTGGTTGAAAGTGGGATTAGGGCATGCTTGCTTAGTGTCACTTTTTCTCCCACACAAAGTGTCACCCATTTACACATCTGCTACACAAGAACATCCGCTTTCAGTGGGATGCCCGATGCCAGCAAGCATTTCAGACGCTTAAAGACTATCTCATGAATCCACCATTGCTGATGCCACCAGATCCAGGTAGACCATTATTACTCTATATCTCGGCAACAAGTACAACATTAAGTGTACTACTGGCACAACATAATGCAGAAGGCAAAGAGTGTGCTGTATACTACATCTCTCGCACACTAGTTGGCTATGAACTCAATTACACCCCTATTGAGCGAGCTTGCCTAGCCGTAATCTTAGTAGCTACAAAATTGAGGCACTATCTGTTGACACACAAGGTACAACTCATCGCAAAGATTGATCCACTCAAGTATTTACTCAGCAAAGTAGCTTTGACAGGTCGCTTGGCCAAATGGGTGATGATTCTAAGTGAATTTGACATCGAGTATGTGGACCGTAAAGCTATCAAAGGTCAAGTTATTGCAGATCAGTTGGCCGATGCACCTCTCATGGGCGATCATCCTCTCATTTCCAATTTTCCAGATGAAGAGATATTCATGATCACAACAGCACAACCATGGAAACTCTACTTTGATGGTTCGTACACTAGGCATGGCTTGGGGGCAGGCATTCTGTTTATCACACCCCAAGGTGATAGCATCCTGAAGTCTTATAGGCTCACATTTCCATGCACCAACAACATAGCAGAGTATGAGGCCTTGATCACAGGACTCAGGTTAGCCATACAATGGAAATTACAAGAACTACAAGTATATGGCAACTCACAACTGGTCATTCGACAAGCAAGTGATGAATATCAGACCAAGGATGATAAACTCATGCCATATAAGCAAATGGTGGACACTCTAAAGACATCATTTACTACTATCACCTTTGAGCAGATACCAAGAGATCAGAATCGAGCTGCTGACGCTATGGCTACCATCGCATCTCTCTTAGATCTTCCACAAAATTCAACACGCTACGAGTTCTTGGTAGAACAGCTTTGGATCCCCGCTTATGATATCCCTGAAACCGAGATGATATGTCATCTTGTCGGTTCCGAATCCCCATGGTACGGTGAGTTCTACACCTATCTCCGCGATCACACCCTTCCTCCCAACCAATCAAATAACCAACGTAAAACCTTCATTCGCCAAATTGCTCGATATACCATTATTGCCGAAACCCTATACCGACGCGGTCTTGATGGTACTCTCCTTCGATGTCTGGAACAAGATGAGATAACAAAGGCTTTGGAAGAGGTACATGAAGGAATTTGTGGGACTCACTAGCTAAGAAACTCCTGCGCAATGGATACTATTGGCCATCTATGGAAAAAGATTCCTACTACTTTGTCAGGAAGTGCAAGAAATGCCAAGTTCATGGTGACCTGATACATGCACCAGCCCAGGAACTACAACCAATCACGACACCATGGCCTTTTTGTCAATGGGGCCTTGACCTTGTGGGTAAAATCCATCCATCTTCATCCAATGGTCATAAATTCATTATTACCGCCACCGAATATTTCACAAAGTGGATCGAAGCTGTTCCACTTACCCAAGTCACCGGCAAGCAGATCACCTCATTCATCCTCAACTACATCATCTGCCGGTATGGTGTACCCATGTCCATCGTCACAGATAACGTTCTTCCTTTCAAAAACCAGGATGTCCGTGAACTCTGTGAGAAATTTCATATCCAACACCGCTTTTCCACTCCCTATTACCTACAAGGCAATGGTCAGGCCGAAGCATCAAATAAGAACATATTAAGGATCCTCAAGAAGACAGTCAATGATGCCAGTCATGGTTGGCACGTTCAATTGAATCCCGTACTATGGGCATATCGAACTAGCATTCGAACCCCTACAGGTGCAACTCCTTATTCATTGGTCTATGGTGCAGAAGCTATCTTGCCTATTGAGGTCGAGATACCATCATTACGGGTTTCCTTGCATAATCTGATAGAGGATGACGCTTACAGAGTATCCCGTCTTCAGGACTTAGAGTTACTTGATGAGAAGCGACAAGTTGCATACAATCATCTCAAAGCATATCAGCAGCGCATGAGCAGAAGCTACAATCACCGAGTTAGACCTCGTACATTTGAGGTAGGTGATCTTTTTCTCCGAGAGAATCCTCACAACCAACCAAATAGAGAACATCAGGGCAAGTTTGAATCAAACTGGCTGGGCCCATATGTTGTCACTGCTGTATTCGGGTCCAGGGCATATCAGTTGGCTACATCAGAAGGAGAACCGCTTGTAGATCCAATCAACAACATGCACCTAAAACGGTTTTATACCTAAGCTATACAGAGCATCAGGCTCCCCTGCATACTAGAAAATACCAAAAACATGCAGAAAAATGTCCTGAAGAAAATACAAAAACATTCAAAAAAAGTAAAGAAAAATCATGCATCCAAACGGTGAACAACCACTCCAGTTGCACCTTGGATAAGTGCGATGGTGAAAACCTGGCAAACAGGTGCCACTCGTAAAGGCTATGGCTTCATTATCTTTCAGACTTGTTGCGATCACATCTACTTCATACATACATCCATCCATCCACAACCATGGCTTGTTATTTATCTGCAATTGTGAAAGTACTGCATACATCTTGCATCCCGCTTTTTCATAGTCATGTCTAAAACTGGGGGCAATGCCTTTAAACCTATTGATGGAAGTGGATTCTATATTGTCTTGTGCTTCATTAAGTTCTTCATTCAAGCAATCATCAAAATACCAAAAACATCCAAAAATGACTCGCGAAAATACCAAAAACATTCAAAACAATTCAAAATCCAAAAACATCGATAAAACATCGGAAAATCCAACAAAAACATGGCAACACTTTGTTCATACTCATCCATGCAGGAACCAAAACAAGCATTGACAAAATACTCACACGATGACCATTTACCAATCAACCACACAATCCACATCAACACTCAAAAAACTGTCTTCAACAAGGATGCATCCTTCCTTACCAAAACAAAGACAAAAAGTGACGTTTTCTTTGACAAGAAAATTATGTTAAGCTATCAAATACTTGGTTGATTTGTGAGTACAATCATTCGTTTATCTATATCGGGATCTTTCAGCATTGTTTTGTATCGTTTGTGCATTATTTTCGATGAAGTTCTGGGGCATGTACTAATGGTGTCTACGTGGGAAGTTCACCAAGCTACGTGATCTTATGCAAAATGCAGTTATAGATCACTACGGCTTGCTGACTACAGCGTATACCTCGACCATATGAGCATGAACCATTACCAAGGATCCTTATTCTTTATTCTTTATGTATATACTTTTTGTTTGCAGGTACAATGCTCATTCTTCAGTTCCTCCTCATCCAAATTGGATAAAGGTTTTTATCTCTTAGTACGGTATGCACTTGTCTCAAGATATGATCAGCCTAAGATCAAGGAGGACGATCCAAGTCATGCATGAATAGATGCTAATTCTTGTCTGTTCTGCAAGCAATACTCCGGTCGACTTGACCCTTATATCAAGTCGTTTGTATTAACTTGCTATATTAAAATCCATGAAAGGAATACTCAGGTCATCTTGAATCATTATGTCAAGATGCTTGTATTCTCTTCCAACATTTTAAAGCTCAATGATGAAAATAGAGCACTATGGATCGTCATCTCATCTCATCTATATATATTGCATTTCATTGCATTCCACCCATCCATACATTCATAATAGCTACATATCATGCATACATAGTCATAATAATGCATACTCTATTTTCCTCTTCTTCCATAGGAATGAGTCATAGGTTCTCCATTTCTTCTATCTAACATCGAACCCCCCCCCCCCCTCACCCTCCCCATCTCGATAATCAACATCACATACCCTACATCATTTCTCAATCAACCCAATCAAGCCACGTTCATCACCATCCATCTCTAAATAGGAGGGATTGTGTTTCCTATGCTAAGTCATCCAATAAGCCAAGCAAGTTACTCTCTCTGCACAGGTACCTCGACTCACACACACCTAGACTATCAACAGATACTCTGATCAAGTATCTTTGGGTCTCAATAGGTAATCGATTATGGTAATCCTAGACTACATCAGGCATTTATCATAATGACCTAGTCTCAACGGGGCTGCCATGATTCCCCACAACTATCCATCACACGCACACACTATCAATTGATCAACCAATCAAACACAATCACATCGGACAATTACATCAATTGTCTACGTCTCAACGAGTATTTTGCTTCATATACCTTGACTTCATCGGGCAATTACATCAATTGTCTAAGTCACATCAGGTCACTTTGATTTACTTACTCAGACTTTATCATGTCCAAGCGACCAATTGACATCAACTGTCATGCTTTGACTTGACCGGGGCAATTAAACCGATTGCACCAGATTGTCCAACCAATTTTGATCAATTGTATAGCATCAATCCAAACCCCACACTACATCTACTATGTATCTCTTGCATGACCTCAGGGTACTCATTGGCTTGTTGTTTCTCCGTATTCCCTCTATTTTTCTTCCATTCTTTCACCGTTGTTGCTAATTTCTTCTATTCTACCTCCCCTCCACTTCTCATTCTTTTTCGAGAGATCGCCCGATTTTTTTAAATTTTTCGGCCCATCTCTCGAGGGGGCATACCACCCATTAAATTAACATTTTATGGGGCATTTTCTTCACACCAGTTTTTCTTTCTTTGAAACAACGCGATAAACCGCACCATCTCAAAGAGGGGCAAATGCAGTCACACAAATCTGTCTAGCTTAATTAAATAAATATTCGCTATTTATTTGATTAAAAATCCACTAGCCATCAGTTAATTAAATAAATATTTAATTAATTCATCTTCAAACATTCTTCTATTAATTAAATAAATTATTCAATTAATTTTAATTAATTCATTAAACCAAATACAAATCAATTAAATAAATAAAATCTATTTATTTAATTAAATCCCCTTTTCCTCTTTTAAATAAATTAAATAAAACATTTATTTAAATCATTATCCCCACCCCACTTGCATTTTCCTACAAATGCAACTTGCACACATTTATTGGAATAAATGAATTTTTATTTTAATAAAATCCTATTTTCCCTCACCCACCAAATCCACTTGCAAAATCTAATCCCCTTCTAGATTCTTCTAACCCCTTCCTAATTAGCCTAATCCATCCCCTAATTATTGTCACATTCCTAAGCAAAATGGAGTCACTTCTCAAAGACTCCAAAAGTCTTTGAAAAGCATTTAATGCTTTGTGTGTTCAACAAATTAACCCCCAAAGTCTTCTAAGACCACTAATGGCTCTTACATAACCATTTATGGCTCTTACATAACCATTTATGGTTATTTCAAACTTGTCCCCCCAAACATTTATTGTTTTGACCATATTCATCCATTTCACATTTGCACAAGAGTTTATCCATTGGATAAAAGCTTTATTCTTTGAATAAAGAGTTTATTCATTCAACCAACCTTGACTTTAACTCCCAAAGTCATATCAAGCATTTAATGCTTATTCCCTCCCCTCTCAACCTATCTCACATTGACACTTGTCATCCTGGGATTGGGTTGAAAGCCCTCACATGGATTTGAAATCATTCAATCCTGATCCTTGTTGAGATTGCTCAATCTTAACCATCCATTGCTCCATTTTCCCTATAAATAGAGCCCATTTCTTCATAATCCAGATCCTGAAAACTTGCATGCATTTAAGCTATAGACATTTTAAGAGAGCATTTTAGCATAAGCAATCTAATATCTTGTTATTTTGGTTAAAATATATCATTTTAGCATCAATAGCATAGCATTAGCTTTTCATTTCATATTTGGAGCTATATTACAATCTCAATCCTCCATAAGCATCCATAGTGCAAAAAGCTGCTGAGAGCTACACTATTTTGGAACTTGGAGAGGAGAGGAACAAGGGAGAAGGAGCTAAGGCCATGCTAAGAGGCAGTTGGAGATGCCTCATAATATTTATTTCGTTTGTTAGATACATTAGCATGTTTTTAGTGTCTCTCTTGGTATGCCTTTTTAGATTAGTTTTTGATTGACTAACACTAACGGTTTCGTGTCTTTGGTGTTGTTTATCATTTGCTAACCTTGTGCCATTTAGGAGGGCATCAACACCAAATGGGTGTTCAGAAACAAGCTGAATGAGGATGGCACAATGATTAGGAACAAAGCTAGATTGGTGTGCAAAGGATATGCTCAAGAAGAAGGAGAAGACTATGGAGAAACCTTTGCTCCTGTAGCCAGATTGGAAGGAGTTCGTATGCTTCTTGCATATGTAGCTTTTAAAGGATTCAAGGTATATCAAATGGATGTAAAATCTGCATTCCTAAATGGTGTACTTGAAGAGGAGGTGTATATAGAGCAACCAAATGGGTTTTCCCTATCTGAAGACAGTGATATGGTGTGCAGGCTACATAAAGCCTTATATGGTCCAAAGCAGGCACCTAAAGCATGCTATGAACGTCTACATTCCCATCTTGTGAAGATTGGATTTGACAGAACAAGTGAAGATAGCAATATCTACTTGAAATCTGAAGGAGATCAGATCCTGATCTGTGAGGTTTTTGTTGATGACATTATCTTTGGTGGAGATGACAAGATGAGTCATGAGTTTGCTGATGAGATGAAGGAAGAGTTTGAGATGTCACTCATAGGGGAGATTAAGTTCTTCATTGGACTGCAGATCCAACAGATGAAAAATAGAATCTTTATCAGTCAGTCCAAATATGTCAAAGAGGTGTTGAAGACCTTTGGCATGGAAGATAGCAAATCGGTTGGTACACCGATGGTGACCGGTTGCAAATTATCAAAAGAGGATGATTCCGCATTGGTTAATGAGAAGGAATACTGATAAATGATTGGTAAGTTGCATTATGTGGTGCATAGCAGACCAGATATTGCACATGTAGTTGGCATTACTGCAAGGTTCCAAAAAATTCTAAGAGAATCCCACTTGGTTGCAGTCAAGTGGATTCTTAGGTATCTGGAGGGAACAGTTGACTATGGATTGTGGTACCCATACAACAATGATTTCAACCTGAAAGTATTCACATATGCTGATTGGGCAGGTAATGTGGATGATCAGAAAAGCACAACCGGTAGTGCATTCTTTCTCGGTGGTAGACTGGTCTCATGGATGAGTAAGAAGCAGAGTTGTATCTCTCAGTCTACAACAGAAGCGGAGTATGTTGCAGCTTTCATGAACTGCACTTAGACAATCTGGATGAAGCATGCATTAGATGGCTTCAAAATCCCTGTATCTGAACCGGTAAGTATATTCTGTGATAACACAGGTGCTATCAATATTTCAAAGAATCCGGTTTTACATTCTAGAACCAAGCATTTTGAGCTTAAGTATCATTTCTTGAGGGAAAAGGCTTAGAATAAAGAGATTGCACTGGAACATGTTTCCAGTAAGGAGCAGTTAGCAAACATATTCACCAAGCCTCTCCCAAAGACTACATTTGTGTATTTAAGAGGTGAATTGGGGGTACTGCCCCTTCAAGAGGTAAATTAAAAGTATTTGTTCCACATCAGTCAAGTATTGCGTAGTCAATTTTATTTATTAATGTGTTGAAGGATGCTACTCCTCAGGGGGAGCAACATAATGGAACAGGGATGTTTGTGCCTCCACTTTGGCATTGTTGTCAAAGGGGGAGAAGAAGTGTAGCGGAGAAGATATCTACAGAAATTGGGGAGAAGATGAGTTAGTAGAGAGATATCTTTGTATATTGCCATCAATGCCAAAGGGGGAGATTGTTGGCATTATGTGGACCGGTGTGAGGACATAATGATATTGTATGTTGTCATTGATGTCAATATGTGATATGAAGAGAGGACCGGCATATGTGAGAACTGGTATATATGCCAAAGTAAAGCGGTATATTTGTTCAAGGTGAACCGACATGTCAAGGTGAACCGACATGTAGTCATGGGAACTGGCACATGGAAGCATTGTATGACTACCGGTTGGTAGGTAGTTTCCACTTCAGGATTTTCGGTTGGAGTACCTCAAGCCTATGTGACTCAATCGATGATCTTTATGTGATGAAGTTAGCATGATAACGAAGAACAGATAGTGTTTCCATGTAAGCCTTGTGCGCGTGAAGGATCTTGCATAAAGAAGAGTGTTCCTATCTACCTTAGGAATGTGTGAAGTCTATAAACGGTGATAATGTGTGATGGGTTATTAGCCACCATGAAATTGGTGGAAAACGAATGATGGAGAATGTCTTGAGATTGGATCAAGACTGTTGCATTCAATACAGTATGATCAACGGTCAGGATTGAACCGTTTGAATTCTTGAATCTAACAAGTCTAGGGTTTAGGGTTTATGCTACCGACCTGTCTGTTGTCCTATAAGGTTGATGTTGTGATTCTTTCATAGGTTGTTGGCAAAAGTTGTGTGTGTGTATCTAAGAGAAGAGATATGTGATTCTTGCCAGACCAGAGGAGAGAAGTCATATCTGTAGAGTGTAAGTGCAGAAGGTGAAGAGGAGCTTAAGTGGATTTGCATTGGCATTGAGTGCTATTATCATGTCATTGATATACCTGTTGATCTTTAACCACTTCAACAATTGTGAAATCGCCTAACAGGGTAGCCTTAACCGGCTTGTTGAAAATCCTTTAACAGGGTAACTCGAAGCTACTGAGTCATTGATATCCTTTAGCTATTGAGTTCTTGAAATCCTCTAACAAGGTACCCTTAACAGGGTTTAACCCTTAACGGGGTATTGTAGCCATCCCTTAACCGGGTGATCCCTAACAGGATCGGTTCCTAACAGAACTTATTGTATTTGTCTTTAACCGGACAAGGCTTCTAACAGAGCGAACTTCTAAAGAGTTCAAAAATAGCTTGTGGGTATTCATCCCCACCGTGGTTTTTCCCAGTTGGGTTTCCACGTGAAAAATGTGTGTGTCACGTGTGATGCTTTCTTCATGTGATGTTATGATTGTTTTCTGATTAAGTGGTGATGCATGTTGATCTTGCTGTAATATGTACATCTTTGATGGTAGATTGCCTATTCATGCATTAGGGTGAAATGGGAATGAAGAGTTAGATTATATGAGAAGATAAGTGTCAACCGGTCTTTGCTTGTCTCAGTTATATTGGGTTTTGCCGGTTGAACTTTGTTGAAGGACTAGTGTTGCTGTTTGTCTGTCAGTGCATAAGTGTTAGTTGACAAACCAGTTTAAGGTTGGGTTTTTGCCTGTACTAATTCACCTCCCCCTCTCAGTACTGGTTTGGTACTATTCATTCATCATTAAGTTATCAGAATGCTTTTGTCAAATGGATAGGGACATATGTCTCTCATTGTGTAATTTGGCTTTGGTGTATTTATGTCCTCCATTTTCTTTTGTAGGTCCTTAATTTGCTGTTCCAAGTTGTTCTTAGGTGGAGACCGACTTCTTGGACCATATCCCATGCCTGAGGCACCGAGTGGTGGAGGAGCATACTGCATATATGGATGATATTGATCATACAAATGCTCATATGGAGGAGGTCTATAATGATGTTGTGTATATGGACCACTTGGCATAGAGTCATGATGAGGAATGGAATATTTGTTTTGTCCATGTATACCATACTCTATAGGCATGTCATGAGTTTGTTCTAGTGTGTTGCCCCCAAATTTGATGCGGGGTTTCTTTGTGTCCAAATTTTGAACATGCCTTAGGATATCCAATTGCTTTGGTGGTTGGTCCTTAGCATTGGTATGTGATTGAGTATATTTTTCTACGTAAGACTTCCATAATGGTCTGCGAAGGTGAGTATCATATGCTTGACCATGTGTATGTGGGACCTCAAGTTTTTGAAACAAAGATGATGGTGATTCAGGCACAAGATGTGGTCCTCTATTGTCTCCACTACTAGGCCTCCTTTGATCCATGTTGAGTTGAGGTTCTTGCAAAGGTCGATTTTCCATTATTTGAGACATGTCAAAATCATGAGGGATCTTGGCTCCACTTTGTGCCATCACTTGTAAGAAATATTGTCTATCTCTCCTCATTATTTCCTCAACCAATCGATTAAAATGGGGATCCATAATGGAGTCTTCCACTTCTACTAAATGTATGGAAAATTTGTCCATATTGTCATTGTGTGTATCATTGTTGTTTGTAGTGTCAATATTATCAACATTTGGAATGTTTCTATAGGCATCCATGTCAGGTAATGTGGTATGATTGGAATTGAAAAAGACATCATTGTCATACTCATAGACACTCATGTTTGCAGACTCTTGAGCCTCTTTAGTTTCTCTCCTAGATTTTTGGGAACGAGTTTCAACCATGAACTAGGTATTGACCAAGATGTGGGAAACTAGATGAAAATGGAAAAGAGTGTGGAAGACCTTGAGAGTTGGATAGAATGTAAATGAATCTAAGGTTTACTTGCAATGTCCAAAGTGTAAGACCAAGTATGTATGCAGTAGAGTAGGTGTGGCTTCCAAAGAGATGACAGTTTCTCTTGATGAGGTAAGTTGACCTTGACTCTAAGTAAGACCAAATGAGACCCAAAGGTGATAAACCTTGATGAGGGACCACTTAGCAAAATGTTGTTGTATGCAGTGTGTTGACAAAGTAAGATGAGGACACGCAAGTGACCTTTGACTCATGTTAGACAAATGTGAATGTAATGCAAGGTGTAAAGCAATGATGGACTTTGTGAGGCCCAAAAATAGGCTAAATTCTAGATGAAAACCTAGAGAGATAACCTAGGAAGCTCAATAAGTCTGAAACTGACTACTCTTGTTTACTGGACTGTAAATTTCTCCAATTCTGAACACAGACGTGCCTGTATACTTCACAGATGCGGTTAAATGACACAGACGTGGTTGAACACTGCACAAACATGTTTCTGAGATTTTATGAATGCAATTTTCTTTAGGATGACATAGACGTGTTTTTGTACTTCACAGACACGGTTAAATGACACAGATGTGTTTTTGTCAGACACAGATGCGTTTTTGGAAATTGAGTGCAATTTTTCCAATTTGTGAAGTTGCTTGTTGTGACCAAATCTGAATTTTTGACTATTTTTCTGTGACAAGAGGACACAGTGTTGATGAAGACAATGTTTGTAAGTGTTTAGATTCAAAATGACTCCAAAGAAAGTGTGTTGTTTGATGTAAAAATGTTTTGCATACACTTGAAGGCACAAAAGACACAATGTTTTGATGTTTGATCTTGAATGTTTGAATGTTTAAATGAAGACAAGCACAATTCTTATGGTTGGCGATGACAAAAGTTGTTGATCCCACATGGGGTTTCCCCTGAGGCTACGCTATTCAGAGCGAATACTTATATGCTTGACCCCACTAGCTCCACCCTCAACACTCACTTCTCCGGGGCAGCCAAACATCAGTCCCCACAAAAACTCCCTGTGGTGAACTTTGTATCTCTACTAAGAATCGTATGTGTGTGGGCCACTCCAAAAGTCCGACCTCTTGCCCCAACAACTAGAAGGATTTTGGCTTTCTAAAACAAAAAGGTGCTAGTAAGGGCATCTGCTCGTGTGGCCATACATGAGACACTTTCAACTCTATAAATATAGAAGGCTTCCAGCTGGTAGGGGTTACGCCCTACAATTGATCAAATAAATTTGATCAAATGGGTTTATGGGGAGACATAGTGTCAGTATGAACTAATCAACACACGTTACCCATGGCTTTCACCATGGATACATTTATTTATAGTGGTTCGGAAGAGGTGGGTTTTCCTCGCTACCACTTGGGTCATTCTCTCCTCACTAGTAGTCCTAATGACCACATGGGGAGACAGGCCGTCTAGAGATTAAACAAAAAGAGCCTATTGCTCAAGACACAAAAGACACTGGTTCAATTTTAATGCACCAATTGAAGTGTTTGGTAATCTATGAAAACAAGGCACACAATAAAGATAAAAAACCCTTGCAAAAATTCTTCAACAAAGATTTGTTAGTAGTTTTGTAATAATACCCCTCATGCAAGCACACAAGTTAGGTAAATTTTAGACCCAAAAGACTTTGTGAAATAGGGGCCTTCGACAAAACGTTTTTTTGATAGATTCAAAGATATGATTTTCCATGAGTTATTTTGCATCATAAAAAAACATCCCACCTGTAAAATTTCAAGACATTTCCAAAAATTTAAGAAAATCCAAAAAAATTCTAATTTGCTCCAAAAATTAATTTTTTATGAAAAATAAAAAAAAATTCATAGAAAATGAAATATTGATCCAAAAAATCTAAAATATTTACTGGAGACTCCTGATAGCCTTCCAAACCTGCATAAAAAAATTCCCGCAAATATTACAAGTAATTTGTGTGATATGATCAAAATAATTCAAAACCCTAACTTTTAAAGATCCAATTTTTTAGGAATGATCTTGCATCAAAATTAGAATAACAAAGAACAGATGGTGTGTATAATTTTGAGATATTTCCAAAAAATCTAAGAAAAACCGAAAAATTTACTCATTTGCTCTAAAAATTAATTTTTTATGAAAATGCATAAATAATTCATAGAAAATTCAAATATGTTCCAAAAAATATTATTGTTTACTGAGCACCTTTGATAATGTTTTTGACTTGCAAAAAAACTTTGATGCCAAAATGCAAAGCCGTTTGTGAGATCTGATCAAAATAATGATAAACCCTAAATTTTAAAGATCCAATTTTTTAGGAAATATTTTGCATCAAAATTAAAATCACAAAGAACAGATCCTATGTATAATTCTGAGAGATTTCCAAAAAATGTAAGAAAATCCGAAAAATTCTCTCATTTGCTCTCAAAATTAATTTTTTATGAAAATTCATAAAATATTCATGGAAAATGCAAATGTGCTCCAAAAATTCTGAATTTTGGATTGAGATCTTTGGATACTGTCTTCAACTTGCCAACAAAATTTGGTGTAAAAATTCCAAGACGTTTGTGAAATAGAATCAGATCTCTTCAAGATCTTAATTTTGTGTCCAAAACCCTAGCTGCACAAGGTTATTCTCTAAATTGTTTTACAAAACCGCAACATAGGGTTAGAAAAATTTGCAAAAAACATAGATCTAACAAAAATCCATGACCCACAGGGCATGCCAAAATGTTTATGGTGAAAGTGGAGACAACAATATTGAAAGACTAAAATAGATTCAACCACAAAACCCTAGCCTAACAACAACAAAGATCCACCATAACATATGAAGATTACCTAAGATAATGCAAATAAAATGAAATAAAAAAGATTATACCATCACATGTCCAATAGGGTTTGGATCTCCATTCTTCCTATCTCCATTGATCTTGCTTGATATATTTGCTCTCAGATTTTATGTGTGCACAAGAGCTCAACAAAGAGCGGAAATGTGGTTGCAAGTAGGCTTGATCGCATGTGAAAATTCGAAAGCGTAGTTGGCTTGAAGGATCAATTAGGCTGATTAGGTGATTAGAATGATAGGGTTGATAATGAAGAAATCATCTCCTTATATAGAATACACTATAAGAAATGGAGGGATACGATTGAGAGGTGTAAAAGACAAATGGTTGGCTAGGATTAGAGGGTAGGTAGAGGAAATGATAAAATAATGAGAGGGTAGGTAGTGTAGGAATTAAGAGATGAATGTATTTAATTAATAGAAGAATTAGGCTAAAATAATTAAATAAATAAAGATATTTATTTAATTAGACTGGACAATTTTAGGTGTCTACACCTGGTATGTGTAGAACTCCATTGATTCCCTTTATTCTCCCATCAGGAAATTTGATTTTAATTCTTCCTCTCCCAACAATCTGTAGTGTTGAATCACTTGCTAAGTACACCTTCCCACCAATATACGGTTCATACTTTGAGAACCACTCCTTGTGAGATGTCATATGGAAAGATGCCCCTGAGTCAATCAACCACACATTGTTAGAAGCAGGCACTGCCAGAGCTGCTACAAAGATGTTTGCATCACTATGAGAAGATTCATTATCAGAAGAGTTCTTTCTCTTCTTATCCTCTTTGCAGTCCTTTCGAATATGACTCTTTTGTCCACAATTCCAACATTTCACCTTAGACTTCTTTCCAGGAGACTTGGACCTCTCTTGAGACTTGGACTTGGACTTCTTCCCTTTCTTTTTGTCTTTGTCGTTTGGTTTGCCTCGAATAGAGAGTGCATCTTTTGTCGTCTTAGAAGACTTCTTTCTCATTTCTTCTGACAAAAGAGTATTGACCACAATATCCATCTTGAACTGGGTCGTAGTACTGCCAATGGCCATCACAAAATATTCCCAAGAATCTGGCAATGAGCATAGCAACAACATGCAACATTTTTCTTATTGAATAGCTAAACCAACTGATGTCAATTGAGCGAGAATCATGTTAAACACATTCAAATGATCTGCCAAGGGTGTTCCTGCATCCATTTTCAGAGAATATAACTTCTTCCTAAGGAAGAGTTTATTCACCAAGGTTTTGCCCTGATAGATGTCTCCTAACTTCTTCCACAAATCATTTGCAGTCTTCTCCTCATGTATGTTCAACAAAACTGAGTCTGCAAGGCTTAGTCTTATGAGTCCTCTAGCTTTCCAGTCTGCTAAGTCTCAATCTTCTTGCCTCATGCCTGAAGGTTTCTGTCCACTCATTGCAATCCAAAAATCTCGGTCAACTAGGAGGTCCTCAATTTTAAGTTTCCATAACTCAAAATTGGAGCCATTGAACTTCTCAATATCCATTCTTCCAGAAGTGCTTGCCATCTTAATCTGTAAACAAGTAGACACACTAATAGACTCCCACTGAAACAAATTAACACAAAAAACCAACCCTACCCACAAGGGTAACACAACTGGCCAGGCTCTGATACCACTTGTAAGGAAAGCACAGTGCGGAAAAACGCTTCCCTAATGTCAATTTGCAGGGGAAACAAGACTAGCATGTTTTAAAACTTTACAGAATACTAAGATTAGCATATACGAAACAAAGACAATGTCAGAATTTAAACACACACAAAGATAAACACCATGAATTTACGTGGGAAACCCTTTCGGGAAAAAACCCACCACTAACAACAAGAGCACTTTATTCTCAACAAATAATCTTTACAATAAAGTTTGTTATCACAACACAAATGTTCACTCTGATCACTTGGGCTACACACCACAATATACAACTTATCATCAGAACAACAACCTTGTTCGAGTTTCCTCTTGGCTTCATATACATTTTTACGTCGACTGTTCAACTGTCTGCATCGGTCTGACATCTAACTGTCTGTGTCGGTCTGCATTCGTGAGAAAACAATTATCCCACATGCATCCAGGAATTGAACCGGTTCGTATTCAAATACATTGGTCCAGATGAGTCAACTCCATCGGGTATTGGCATAACTTCAAAACTACATCTCCGATGGCCAATGACAGGCCCGATCATCGAAGGCGATTCCATCGGGTCATCGGCAAGACAAACTATCATCTATCCCGGTCATCCGATCTGCTCGATCTCTCTTTCTGCGCTCCACCACGTGGCACCCTCTGATTTGCTTTGGGGTCCCTGTCCTGCCACCTCAGCACGACCTTACTAACCTCTTGGAATGAAGCTCTCCTTTGTTGGGCCTCACCTTGATTGCCAAGTTGCATAGGATAAACCTTGTGCATCTTGCCATAGCGGTCTAGCAACAATCGTCCGATCATCCCGGACTTGCTCACTTGTTAAACCATCTGAGTTTCTCTTTTTTCCGGGCCCCACCATGGTCGCCAAGTCGCAGGAATAACATACGTGCACCTTTCCATAGCGGTAAAGCGATGACCGTTGAATCTGGATCTAAACTGCACGCCTTTTATCCTTTCATCCATCCGCTAATCGATGCTACAGTGATGACCAAAAAATGACTTCGTTAGGTATCGAAATAACATGGAACAAGTCTACTTGATAGCCGATAGCGCTCTGATGACCCAAGGAGGATTCATCGGGTATCGACATAGCACCGAAAAAGTCTATCTGATAGCCGACAACACTCCTGATGACCGAAGAAGACTTCGTCGGGTCATGGGGATGACTTCAAACCCGCTACTTTGAGCTCCGATATGTCAAGTTCATTGGCAAAAGTTATACCAATAAGTATGAACAAGGGTCAAGTGAATTAGAGGCACATTTTCAACACTTAGAAGATAATGTTTCTTGGACAATTGTTCAAAGGAGGAAGAAAAAGGTCTTATGAAATCTCTCTCAATCACACACTAGAGTTAAGTGTTAAAGTTGAATATGATTGAATCCGACATTGTTGATGGTGGGTGTTTAGGTTCTATATTGTGTTTGACAACTTAATTGTAATTGTATTCATTTTTTCATGACAACTTGTAGCTAGTTGTATTCTGTTTATTACTTCTCGTATTAACTTTGTGTTGCTATTTCTAATGTTTATGATCCCCCAACATCGGATCATCTTCATAAAAAAATGCAATTTGACAAGTATATCATCTTGTATTACATTTCAACATCTTTACATCTTCTGCAATTTGTAGTATTAGAAAGAAAAAATATCAAAATATAAATGTAATTTCTAGTGTGCCTTTAAGAAATCATGTTCACTACTTTGTATATTCATATAGTGGTCAATTGATTTTTAGATGTTTGCATAGATTTGTTGGGAATATCTAGAATCCAAATAATGTAAATCCACATTCGGCTTAGGCAATTAAAATCACAATGACAAAATTTTAAAATTAATAATCAAATTATAAAATTTGTGGGAAACTACATTATCATACAAAAATGCAAAACTTTTGGAATGAAAGTAAAAAATCAGCTAATGAGGGTCAAATTGTGGAATGTGAACTTAATACGCAATCACGCAAAGTTGCAAAAAGTCCATTTGCTTCCTTGCCCCTAAGAGAAGGTCCCCATGTTGTTGCTTAGCTTATTTTAGTTAGCACCCATATCTCAATTTTTTTAGCAATAATTTGTGGAGCTGGTGGCCCCATGATTATTAAATTTTGCTACTTATTTTTAAGTTGCAATCTTAAATAGTATTTTTAAATGAAATTTTAATATTAACTTTTCTAGAAAAAAATTGGAGAAAAATCAGGAGACATAAAAAAGAGGGAAAACACTTTGTGAAGCCATGTGTCATTTTCCCCAATAATCAATTGCTTCTTATTTCCAACCACCACTTTTTTTCAAAGCTCATTTTCAATTTTTAAGTAATGGCTACTCCACTAAAATAGGAAAGATTCTAATTTATCCTTTCCCATAATTAAATAATTGCATGGGAACACTCCAATTGCTTAAATTTAAGTAGTCCCATGGGGACATAGCGTAAGTTTTGCATAACTTGTAATAAGCTTATTTATATGTATATTGAGTGCAAAAGTTTCTATAGAACCCACAAATGTTCATCATGATCCCTTATATCATCTAATGTCTTGGTGATATTCTAGGCCATTTTGTCTATTTGCAATTTTGTATGTAGGCCAGTCCTTAATGTACACAAAACCTTGTCATCACGGTTCCTTATACCATGGTGCATCACATCAAGTGTTATAGAAACTCTAGTTTAATTTCCTCATGCAACATATACCCATCATCCACAACACAAATGTCACAACATCTATATCATTATCCAATATACATCATATCCATACATATATTAATATAACATATCGGACATGCCAAACCATACATCCATACTTGCCATAATAAAACAAAAAAAGTATGTTAGCTTATAATCATTCTCATCCAGTCTTCGGACATGTAGTGTCGCGGTTAAAACACTTCATTGGTGAAGTGGCCACCAAGGTTCAAATCCCTGCTGGGCCACTGTGCTCGCAAGGCCTTGTGCCTTCGCTGGGTCGTTGTGCTTGCAGATTTGAACAAGTGAAGTGTGGGGATGAGGTCCCCCGTTTGTGGCCTCAGTGGTTCATAGCTCCAGGTCAAAAGCGTTCACGTGGAGCCAAAGGGCGTGTCGTGCCAGCATCACCGGTCACATTAAAAAGTTTACCAGGCATAGTTTAAAAAAAATAAAAATCATTCTCATCCATAATCAGAATTGATAATCATATGTATATCCATAATCACACCCATAACCATAATAAAAGACATGCATGTAACACAATCATTACATATCTATCCCTAATAAAAATATAGAATGCATACATCATAAGAACGTCTCATACAAAATAACATCATACATGAGCCAAAATCATATACATGTACATAAAAAATGTCAGATGGTTCATAGCCTCATCATAATCATCTCAAAACATCATCTCTTTCATTACCACATCTCAGAGCTAAGTTGTACTATCCCCTATGCTCTCTTCTACCTAGTGAGGGTGGCCCTCTTGTGACAAACACCCATGCATAGGCCACTTTGTCATGTAAGTTAGCCATTTCGATGGATTTGCTACTCAAAACTTAAACACGAGGCAGTCCCACATATAGGCCATTATAACATATTCATTATATCTATTCATATGTATGCCATTTCAGCATATGTGTTACTACGGTTGTTGTATATGTTGTTCCAACATATACGTCATGATACCTAATCGATGTACATTATAAGTTAAAACCTATTATGTATATATTAAAATAATTATTTAATAAAAAATAAAAAATCATTTATAATGTATATGTTAAATTTAATTGATGTGCATTAAATGTATATGTAATCTTGTAAATATGATATATTTATTATAGTTCTATGCCATTTATTGGTATGTATATTTGTAGATATTAATTATAATCTCTTAGATTAGAATATGCTCCATCTTTTCTTCTTGCTTCTTTAAAGCTCTTTTTAGATTCTTTATATAGGGTAAAAATAAATTTTTAATTTCTAACCCAAGTTCCCTCTAGTTTTTAACTTTTTCCTTCCATTTTTCACATCTTCTCCCTGCTTTCAACTTGGAGACCTTGACATTTCTTTTCAAAAGACCACCCAAGCCCTCAAAACCTAGCTACCTTTTGGAGGGGGCATTAAGCTAATCCTATTCATCCTTCATAGATTCTTAAAGGTTAAAATTTATTAATTTTTAAAATGACACTATTTTGTCTAGTATAATGCTATTTTAAATATAGGGAGAATGCAAACACCTAAAATACGTCCTCATATTTTAGTCCACTCACAATCACATTTTTTTCACAACACTAATCTTACAACTTTTCTTCCCAAATTAATTAAAAATATCATATTTTATTTAATTAATTAAAATTGACTTTTCCCACAACATTTTATCAATGGATTAATTAAACCAATTCTTATTCCAACATTCATATTGTTTAATCAAATAAATTATGTGTATGTAATAAGAAAGGAAAGGAGAATGTTGTAGTTTATGCTCTATTAGGGAGAGATGAACCTACAAAGTTACTATTGTATGTTATTTCTATATTGTAGGTAGATTGGGTAAAAGAGGCACAAGAAAAATCTCAATGGAATGGACATGCTTCATATATATGTAGATTGGGTAAAGGAGGCATGAGAATAGTGAGAGGACGACATGGATACTTAGACTCTTATTGATAGTATGTTATTCAAGACCAACTAAATGGTGAGTTGATTTATTCAAAAGGTTTAGATTGTTTAGAATGACAAGGAATAATTTTACATCTTTTTGATGGAACATGTGAGCCCATTGACTACTTATAATCAAGTTTCAGTGCTAAATTAGTTTGTTTAGTTTGTAGCTCCTAGGTATCCAGTCTAGCTTTATTAGAAAAAAAAAATGAGAATGGGGTGTTAGCTTTAAGAATAATGATGAATATTTAATGTGGATATGTAAAATTTGGACACCAAGATATATAAAATTAATGTTTATTGCCTTAATAATTTTCTTAGGCTCTATGTACCTTCATAATATTTTGAGGGTTGAATTGAGCACGATTTGGGATCAAACCAAAGCATCACATAAATGACTTAATGTACAAAAAAAATCATAATTTGCAAGAATGACTTGATAGAAGATTGCAATATTGATCCTTCACCTTTTCTTTCCTTGTGTTTAATTCTACAAGATAATGTTCTTTACTTCTTATTTGGATTGATTTTTTATGATATTAAGTGAATGGTTGAAGACAACATTTTCAAACATGTAGATAACATTTATTATTTTGATTTTTTTTGTCTTGTGCTCTAAACACTTTTTAGTCCAAAAAACTATGGTATGATAACAAGTACACATTAGATATGTTTAAATATCAAAATGCAACAACTAGGTCTATTATGATACGATTACAAAAGGGTAATTTTTTTTAGATTTTGAGGTCAATCTTGAACAATTTGAGATTGACTTATGAATAAAAGAAATGAACAAAAATGGACAAGAATCTAGTATAATAAATGGTTGAACCGGTAAAATTTTAAAAGATACTTTGTAATGGAAGTCTAGATATTTTGTAAAATTAAGATTTAAAAAGATGTGTAATAAAAGTCTAGATATTTTGATATTTTGTGAAGTAAAGAAAAGAAGCATACTTTTGTAATGGAAGTACATATTTTGTGAAATTGTGATTTGAAAAGATATTTGGTGTAATGGAAGTCTAGATATTTTGTGAAGTTAAGATTTAAAAAGTTATTTTGTATTGAAAGTAGATATTCTGTAAAATATGAAGTTGAGATTTGAAAAGATATTTTTAAAGTGAACATTAAAAAATATATTTTATAAATTTTTATGAAAAAAAAATACAAAAGTAGATATTTTGTAAAAACATAAATAGAAAGAAATCTAAAATTAAATTTGAATGTTTTACAAAAGAAACTAACATAAATAGAAGGAAATTTTATTAATATAATTTAAATATATTGTAAAAGAAAGACATGAAGTAATTTAGCATGGACATTGTGAAATAGTTTACCTTTACAAATAATAGAATAGATTATTTGTAATTAATTTAATAGTTTAGATATTTTATAAAGGAAGTCTTGGATATTTTGATTTTCTATATAAAGGAAACCTAGATATTTCGAGGAAGAAGGTTTTAAGAAAAGGAAGTCTAGATATTTGGAGGAAGAAGGTTTTAAGAAAAGAAGTCTAGATATTTTAATATTTTATAAAAGAAATCTAGATATTTTAATATTTTATAAAAGAAATCTAGATATCTTGACGAAGAAGGTTTTTAAGGTTTTTGAGATTTTCATTAACAATTATTATTATTTTATTAATGTAAATATTGTAACCTAATTGTTTTGAGATTTTCATTAACAAAAATACTTTTTTTTATGTAAATATTGTAACCTAATTTTTTTAAGGTACTTTGAAAAGGAAGTCTGTTATTTGTTTTACGTAGAATTTTTTCGTTCTGAACAAAATGAAAATTTTCCCATGCGCATCCAGGGAATCGAACCCTGGTCAGTACCGTGGGAGGGTACTATGATACCACTACACCAGATGCGCCCATGAATCATATGAACCTTTTTATTATAGTAAATCTAAGTAAACTTCGTTTAAAAAGCCAAAAAGCGCGCTGCAATTTTGCTTCGTAAGTCTTCCACCTTATCCTCTTGGTCAAACCAGCTGATTAGTTAATTTTAACCAGCCAGTTAATTAATTTTAAAACTTAAGCAATCCTTACAATTTGTGTATTTAAAAGTTAATAACAAGATTATAAATAAAGCTAATCTGTTAACAACCCCCCAACCAAAAGCATTTTCAGTCCATAAATTACGTTTCAGATAAGAGATATTTTTATAACACATAGTTATCTGAATAATGTACTTGTAAAGCGATTCATTTCATTTTTACCAATTAAAATAAAATAATTGAGATAAAAGTAATAGACATGCTATCTCTAGGTCTATGTAAGCAGATCTAAAATGGAATACCATTTATACTTCAATACCCAACATCACAACAAACAACAAACAACAAACATAACCAGGCAATGCATTTCAATTCAAGGAGAAAAAAAACAGTGCCATTGACATAATGTCTCAAAATCATCAAAGGTATGTCAAAATGTTACATGCTTTATTTATACTGAAAGAAAAAGGTCAAATAGTTTTGTACATCATCAGATAACCAAATCAGGTCTAATTGATTCAAAAAATATCCAATAACCTAAACAACCCAAGTCCATCATCCTCTTAAATTCATACACCAAGACAATGAAACTCCCAAAACTACACATAATCACTCATCCATCCTGTCACTTGGTGAGTACATAGAGTGCATATATTATACCAGGGAGGTACCCCAAAATGGTCAGCACCAAGCAGATCCAGAATTCACTCTGCAAAAATCACCAAAAAAAACAACACATGAATAAGAAAAACTACATAATTCTCTGGATCATCTTTTACAAAAAGAATTCACTAATTTAGACAAGATGGGTCTTTTATTTAATAGATTTAAATGATAGTTCACATCAGAATGATTTGAAACGTTGATGAAAAATAACGTGCAAACAAATTCACAAATTCAGAAACAAGAGATTTTCAGAAACAAAAGATTCAGAAATAAGAGAGTGATCCAATACGCTGATGAGTCAGTTCATTTTGAAACGTTGAAACAAAAGAGTGATCCAAAATACTGATGAGTCAGTTCATTTTGAAACGTTGAAACAAGAGTATGATCCAACGTTGAAACAAGAGTATGATCCAAAACACTAATGAGTCAGTTCATTTTGAAACGTTGATGGAAAATAACACGCAATCAAATCTAAAAGCAATGGAATCATCCAAAATACTGATGAGTTAAATACATTCAGAAGCGAAACAGTTAAAAAATAACATACACAATCAAATTCAGAATTCCAAGAGTATTATTTTAGATAAGATGGGTGATGAATACTTACTTGGCATTCATACCTGAGAAAAACTCCCAATGGTGGCAGCAGAATTGCTAACAAAATATCAATGAAAGTTGCAGTTCCCATGGCGGCTCTGAAACAAAATGATGGTGATGATGATGAAATGGAGGAGGAGAAAGAGAAGAGAATTGGTTGGATTGTATGATGGGAAAAGATGGAAGTATTATAGAGAAATGAAGGCAGGTGGCATATGGAGTACAGTTAATATGCCAGCACGTCGTAATCAGATTTGCCAGCTCTATGTGTTTCCTTTGATTTTGTCGGCTACAAAATATGGAGGATGAAGAAGAAATGATAAAAGTGAATGAGAAAGCATGTGGAAAAAGGCAAACGTGTCCTCTAAATATCAAGGGCAAGGGGTACGTGTGATCATTGAGCATCACGAGCGTGGGGTCAGTGCAAATAATATCTATATCTATTTCATACGTCTTCTTCGGAATAAAGCAGAAACGTAGAGGCCAAGCTAAGAAAACTTTTAAACCTGCAAATTGGATTTGGATTTATATATTCAACGGAAATATCAATTACTATGCTTTCCAACCCGGTGGAAAGAAACAAGCAATGGGCACATCAATTATTTATTTATTTTTGGTATAAAATAGTTTTTAGATGGATAAGAATGTGGACGTCTATTTTTTTGAGGTCGGTTCTTTTTCTTTGGAAATGATTTCTTAATGGATAAGAATGTGGGCCGTCTATTTTTTAGGTGGGTTCTTTTTCTTTTGAAATGAAAAAGAGGAGGATAGTTATTCAAATTGTGGCAGTTTATTTTTTGAGGTTGGTGGACGATCTTTTTTTTTTTTCAAAGGTGGGTACTTTTTCTTTTTCTTTTGATATGAAAAGAAAAGGATAGTTCTTAAAAATGTAAGAAATTATTTTTATAAGGTTGATTCTTTTTCTTTTTCTTTTCCTTTAAAGGTGACAAGAGAAGGATAATTTGTATATCTTTATTCATTTGATAAAGAAGAATGTGACACGATATATTTTTGAGGTCGGTGGCTTTTTTTTTTAAGTTGAGATAAAAAGAGAAAGATGGTTGTTAATTTCTTTTTGATTAAATGGAAAAGACTGAAAATGTGACACTATATTCTTTTGAGGTTGATTTAAAGTGATAGACCTTCCTATCTACGGTTACACATTTTAGAAAGAGATAATTTTTTTCGTATTTATGTTTTTAGTGTACAAGAGTAAAAAAAAAATTCAAGTTCAAAATCTATGCAAAAATAAATTTAATGTTTAGTGTGAAGTAGTAGCAATTTGACTTTTTTTATTCATCTTAGAGAATAATTTATTTAATAAACCAAAGAATTTAGAAACTTTTTCTTTTTAAATCAAGAAAAAAATTATTTGTAACTTAACAAATAATCTTTAAATGTAAATTCAAAATCATTATAAGGAAGGATCTAGTTAGAATCCATAAACTTTTGAGGTTGTTAGATTGCCTCTCTTTTATGAATTTGAAGATTCTCTCGTCTGCCATTCTTCTGTAGAAGAATTGGTTTATTTGGGGAGTCTGCTCCTAATTTTAGCATAACCCAAACATTTTCAAACTTTTATATGTGTCTACTATAATTCTAATATAAATCTCTCAAGCTATGTCATTTATCAATAATTTTTTTTAATTTTATATTGAGATTAAATTTGGTGTTAGTGCTAAAGGTGGCCAATCGATCTACATCGCAATAACTTGTCTCTCCACAATCTTTTTTCTCTCCCTCCTCATCAAATGTGTTGGCAATTGACACTCGATTGGTTGGTTTCACTATGTTGTCATTGATGACAACATGATTTTGGGTTCCGGCTTCATATTGTGTACCGAGAGGCACTTCACAAACTCTACATCAGCACCGGTAGGATAGAAGATTTCTTTGGTCACCGACAATGTTGGCCGACATGGTATGGTAAAGGTCATCGGTATTGGAGGCCAACACATCTTGGATCCGACATCGGCAACTTGTTTTAATGCTTATTCATTTATGTTATATGGTCGACATGTAAATATGATATTGTATATATCTTTGTAAGCCGACATAAGGCATATGGAGGACAAGCTAAGAAAAGCTTTTAAACCTGGAATTGGATTTGGATTTCTCTGTTCAACGAAAATATCAATTATTATGCTTTTCAACCTGGTGGAAAGAAACAAGCAATGGGCACATCAATTATTTATTTATTTATTTTTGGTATAAAAATAAGTTTTAGATGGATAAGAATGTGGGGAGTCTATTTTTTGAGGTCGGTTCTTTTTCTTTGGAAATGAATTCTTCATGGATAAGAATGTGGGCCGTCTATTTTTGAGGTGGGTTCTTTTTCTTTTGAAATGAAAAAGAGGAGGATAGTTATTCAAATTGTGGCAGTTTATTTTTTGAAGTCGGTGAACGATCTATTTTTTTTCAAAGGTGGGTACTCTTTCTTTTTCTTTTGATATGAAAAGAGAAGGATAGTTCTTAAAAATGTAAGAATTTTTTTTAAGGTTGATTCTTTTTCTTTTTCTTTAAAGGTGACAAGAGAAGGATAATTTGTATATCTTTATTCATTTGATGAAGAAGAATGTGACACGATATATTTTTGAGGTCGGTGGCTTTTTCATTTTTTTGTTGAGATAAAAAGAGAAAGATGGTTGTTAAATTCTTTTTGATTAAATGGAAAAGACTGAAAATGTGACACTATATTCTTTTGAGGTTGATTTAAAGTGATAGACCTTCCTATCTATGGTTACACATTCAGAAAGAGATAACTTTTTTCATATTCATGTTTTTAGTGTACAAGAGTTAAGAAATATTCAAGCTCAAAATCTATGCAAAAATTAATTTAACGTTTACTGTGAAGTAGTAGCAATTTGACTTTTTCTATTCATCTTAGATAATAATTTATTTAATAAACCAAAGAATTTAGAAACTTTTTCTTTTTAAATCAAGAAAAAAATTATTTGTAACTTAACAAATAATCTTTAAATGTAAATTCAAAATCATTATAAGGAAGGATCTAGTTATAATCCATAGAATTTTGAGGCTATTAGATTGCCTCTCTTTTATGAATTTGAAGATACTCTCATCTGCCATTCTTCTGTAGAAGAATTGGTTTATTTAGGGAGTCTACTCCTAATTTATCATAACCCAAACATTTTCAAACTTATATATGTGTCTACTATAATTCTAATATAAATCTCTCTAGCTATGCCGTTTATCAATAAAATAAAGTTCAATTTATATTGAGATTAAATTTGGTGTTGGTGCTACAGGTGGCTAATCGATCTACATCACAATAACTTGTCTCTCCACAATCTTTTTTCTCTCCCTCCTCATCAAATGTTGTCACATCGTCCTCTACCACCACCTCCTCCACAACATCCTCTCCCACCACTATTGGTAGTGATAGGGTCTATCCTCTTCCTCTCCCTTTCTTGTCTCCACCTCTCTAGCCTCCTCTCCTCCATACTCGACCCCCACCTCTAGATCTACCCTGACTTGCATCATCAATCGACATGGCTTATGTTGTCGCCACCAATCTAGGTACATGCATATCACACCTACATCATCCACCCCTCCCCGAGGATCCTATTTGGCTTCCCATAACTCCCTCCACTCATTCAATGCCCCCCTCCTCTTCGCCTATGTCCCCCACTCTCCCGTCTCTGTCGTAAGTCGCACAAATATGTAAGGCCTTGTAGGAATACCATGTCACTCCAAATTGGTGCATGACCCTATCTAGTCTATATCGCTTACCCTACTTACTAGTAAGGTATGCTAGCATAATCATGTAAGGGATGCACTTATTGTCATCCCACCATCCCTTAATGTCCTTGTATGGCCTCCAAACTATATCCCCCTTTTTTGTGGCATCCATAATATGACTCCACCTATCTACTAGCAAAATTTGATATCACAATACTCCCCTCTAGCTATAAACCACGAGCTAGTCTTGGTCCATTTGGCTCCCCACTAGTCACATGATAGCTATATGCTTCCACGACTAGATCTACAACAAGGTAAATAGCTCACACTCTTTCCCCTCTTGTATACTATGATGTGAAACTCCCTATAAAGATGTGCTAGTACGTAGGATCCCCCATGCATACCCGTGTGTCCTCCTAACCATATTCGTCACCACCTACACCATCCCCAAACAGAAATCTTGACCACCTCTATCTAATAATAGTAGCACACTAACCACTTCCAATATAAATAACTCCATACCAAGCACTATCTCCAGTGCCCTATCCAAATTAGATTATCCTCAATGCAGTGGCAAATTTGTTTGCTTGAATAATAACTACAAAGCCTTTACCACCGTCTAATCATTTCCATCACTTGTGGCCCCCTGATAGGGAGTCACAATATCCTCTAGGGTCACAGTCATCTGCCTTGTAAGGAGATGTAAGGTCGATGTCTCAGATCTTTGTCTCTCTACTAAACTTGTAAGTAGGGTTGTATGTGTTGAACCCAAGACAAGATTGAGAGGAGGGGTGAATCAATCCAAAACAAAAATTAAATGCAGCACATAAACAACTACACAACAATACATATCCCACAATAGAACACCAAGATTTATATGTGGAAAACCCAAATAGAGAAAAACCATGGTGAGCAACTGTCCACAAGAATATATACACTATGAATAGAAATGATTACAAAGATAGAGCTAACTGCTCATGGGGCAAGTTATAAAGTGGACTTGCAAAACCTGAAGCTAACTACACATAGTAAAAGAAAATGGGGAAAAATAAAAGAAGCACACAATAATATTGTTTTTCTTATTCCTTATCAGTTCAACACATATTACACATTTATATAGGAGTTTGATTTCCTACATTTTAGGAACTACTTCCTAATAATATGGGCTATTCCAACAACTCATATACCTACAATCTCTCATAAATTATCCTACACATAATATTCTAACCAACCATACTAACAATAATATTAAGTTGTGTCTCAACAATATTTATTACACTTATAATACCAATTTAAATAACCATATGAACACTAATTCATAACACCCCCCCCTTAGTGTGAACATGGGGAGAAATAACATCACAATTTGGAAACAAAATTGTATGCCTATGCATACTTTTAGGTCTACATACTTCTATCTGGATCTTGCTACACATGATGACCTACATACGAGAACTTATCTCGCTTTCACTTCTAGTGAACTTATCATCAGCCGACCATACTTTCAAGAAGTTCGATAGTTAGACGATATTTGTAGATAATTGTCCTCCTATACAACTATTTATAATATTGATGGTGTGTTTATCCTTTGTGTTTGTCCTTGATGACGATGGTTAGCATCTTTGGTGATTGGCATACATCTTGAATTGGCACTCTTGTTTAGTATTGGAAAATGAATTTGAATTTTACATACTTTATGTTGGTTTATACTGTCGTGGTTCTGATTTTGTTGGCTCTATGTGCAGACAAAAAATTATTCTTCTCACAACTTTCCTTGATTCTGTGGTGAGACATATTAGTGATGAAACTTGAGTATAAAGGTAAGTTTTGGTCACATCACATGGTGAAGCTGCATTTTTTTGTGTACTTCTCTCATAAGTGTTCTTCTAGCACATTGACTTTACTTGGCAATTTATAATTGTTTCTAAAGTGCATTCCAACCATGACATATGTTGATGAGGTTCTTTATAAATTCTTCAAAGTCTATATTGTGAATATGCATCGGACTTGGTTTATTCTTTTGGCATCGACTTAATGTAAGTTGACTTGGTTGGTCGGTTTTGTTTTGCTCTGCAAGTATTATGGAGCCAATGTTTACCATTAATTATCATGCCCTTACAATAAGCTTTGTCGGCTCATGTGCATTTGAATAGTCAATGTAAATATTACACCAAAGCACGTGAGTTAGAGTTAGTAATGCTAAAGGGACTTGGAGGAAATATTATTTTATTGATACATGCAGGCTCCACTTAGGACACGATGTATGAGAAATACATAATAATATTACATGACATTCCACATGAGCAGGGTAAAGGTTATGATGGCAAGACATACTCTATTTTCCTAGCCGGACTTATATTGAAAATCCATTTAACATAAGTATTTAGATATTTTTTTGTGGACCAAGAATTAGGGCAGGCTTCATTTTCTACCTTTGGTTTTGAAGAAACCCTAGTCGCAGTCTTCTGTTACCAGTGTCTTTGTAGCATGTTGGTCGAAGTTGACTAGTTGGAGTTGATAATGGAGGAAGATACAACAAGGCATCCATGGTTTGTCCTTGACTTTTGGCCGCCTTGATTCAGGTAGATTCTTACCAAATTTGTTTGTCATTCGAATAAAGATTTCTAAGGGTAAAGGAAAAAAAAATAGTTAATCTGTTTTGGTTGGTGGTTATTTTTTGAAATGTTTTGCTTAAGTTTGAACCCGAAATGTAGTTAAGGTTTTTCATTTTGCAATTTTTAAAGTTTAAAAAAATAGGGTTTTAATCTTGGGTTGACAATTCCTATTTAAAATGGTCTTCTCTGGTAATCAAAGGTTTTATGTTTATGCTCAATAAAGATTTATCACTTTGCAAAGTTTTGTTTTTCAAGTAAACAAAATATTTAACGCTTGATAGAATTTTTTTTTAGTTATTTTTGAACATAAATTCAAAAAAACATCTTACTAGGTTTTCAATTGTTGAAGACAGTTTATTTTTTCTTGAAACCCTAACTCGAGGGTTTACCTCTTGACTCGACTTTTACAGTTTTGGAAAAGGGGTTTCTTTGTAATTTTGCTCTATATATTGGTGGTTGATAGCCATTGTGAAAGCTGATGATTAAAAAGGAAGAGTAGAGCATCATTGAGGGTTATTATTGTTATATCTCAGATTTGTATAAAGTTCAAAAAGACTTTTCATCTCTGTTTTTTTATGACAGTGAACTTTATTTGCAGTTAAAGAAATTTTACTGTAACACCGTTTTATACAGTGGATATTGAAGTTGATATCATTGAAAATATTAAATGTGTTTTGTATTCTACTATGGTTTTAGGATTGCAAGCAAAATGCAGTTGTAAGATCATTGGTGAGTACAAAATCAGACTTTGCAAATTTTGTTAAGAGGATTGGTTTGAAGTGTTGAGTTGAACTCCACCATTGTAATCAGTTGATGATTGAGTTGGAATAAAGCAAGCAGGTTCGAGTGGTTTTTTATACCCCATGAGGGTTTTTCCACTCAGGAATTCTTGGTGTTGTGTGTTGTCTTTTGTCTCTCTTTGATTATCTTTTGTGTGAATTCATCTTGTCAAGCTCTGATACTTATTTTGTTCATGTCATTGTTCGTTCAGTTCAATCTGTGATGCAAAAACTATCTGGTTTCAGTTATTATTTTCAGCAATTAGTTTTCTTGGAGAAGTTGTATTGCAGAGCATAAACACATTGTTTAAGTAAACTTAGTTGAACAATCTTATATATGCTTTTGAAATGAATTAATTAGTGTAGACGTATAAAAATGACCATATTCCTAAATGAATATTTTATGTCCATTCCTCTATTTAATTAAATCCAATTTAATTAAATCACCCACATTCCTCTATTTAATTAAGTAAATCATTCAATTTATTTAGTTCAATTCACTTAAGCCCTTTTGCATCATTTAATTGAATAAATCATTTTATTTAATTAAAACCCTTCTCTCTACTTTTTAATTAAATTCACATTTAATTAAATAGTTTACCCCAATTAAATAAATCTAATTTATTTAAAATCCCCAACTTGCAACCAAATTGAAATAAAGCAATTTATTTAATTAATTCTATTTTCCCTCACCCACTTGCATTTTCCTACATCTCCCACTTGCATCCTAAACCCTATTCCTAATCTCTTCTAGAATCCATCTAATCCTAATCAATTAGCCCAAACCCATCCATTATCCCTTTTTCCTAAATTTGAGGAGGTCACTTCTCAAATTTGGCGTAAAGTCTTCAAAAAGCATTAAAGCCTTTATCCATTCAACAATTACCCCCAAATTTGGAAGGACTCTTACAAATTTGTCTCCAAAGTCTTCCAAACCATTAATGGTTAACTCACCCTTTTGGTATGGTTAGAGACTTTTTACCTAACTTAACCTCCATCTAACCCAAGGGTCTCATCAAGCATTTATTGCTTTGACCATGGTTACTCCTTTAACCTTTGCACAAGAGTTTATCCTTTGGGTAAAATCTTTATCCAATGGATAACCTTAACGTAACCTTAACCCTTACCCCCTAAGGTAACCATGAGGTCTTCTCAAGCATTTAATGCTTCTTACATCTCCTCTCAACCAACCTTATGTTGACAATTGTCACCATTTCATTGGTGAGAATTGTAAACATGGATTGACAACTTTCAATCTTGACCCTTGATTAACTCTTTCAATCCTGACCATCCATTGCCCTATTTTTGCTATAAATAGAGCTCTCCTTCCTCCATTTTGGACATCCATGAATCTAGGAAATCTATTATCTAAAATCCATGCAAGCTTTAGTATCTCATTTATGCTCAATTTTAGCACATCTAGTCTCTCTTTGCAAAATGAATTAATCTAATAAACATTTTAGACTGCATCCTTTTATCATTAGCTTAACATATAACTAGTATATCATGTTAGGATAGTATTACTACTAATCTTGTCATCTTATAATCTAGTTTATTGCATTTGTAGGATCATGCATAGATAGGATGCATTCTCATGGTAAAATCAATCAAAAGCATCCCTCATTCTTGCATTTGTCATCCCTAAAGCACTTTGCTCAGTGATTTGAGAGCAAAGGCATTGGTTTGAGGGACCTTGTGAGATAGAGAACCATGGAACCAACCTTGGGAAGTTGAGTCATCCTTCATGACTCCATAGCTTGCACCAAGAAGTCCTGTGGGTGTGTGGACAAGCCTCTTGGAGATCCATTTTTCACATTTTGAGTTTCATAGCCCCACTTTTCCCGCATACAATTAGTTGTGCAAGCAAAGGTTCAATTGCATTCATGTGTTCAAAGTTGTTCCAAGCTTTCATTGTGTTAAAAACCCCAATGTTGAAATCAAGATTTAATCCTTAATCTCGGTGTGTAAATTTATTTCACTCTGATTCACTCCCCCCTCTCAGAGTGAATCCACTTCCAACAAGTGGTATTAGAGCATAGGGTCTTGCATTAGGTCTTTCCTTGGATTGATCCTGGTCTTGGAATTAATTCATTATGTCACATGTTCAAGAGGGGTCTTCTGTCACTAGAGCTCCATTGTTTGATGGAACTAATTATGTGTTTTGGAAAATCAGAATGAAAACATATACGATTTGCATAGATCTTGATGTCTAGAATATTGTTTGTAGTAAGTACACAATAATTGCTACTATACCTATAGATCCTGATGGGAAAAAGAAATATGAAATGAATGCAAGAGCCAAACATGCAATATTGTGTGGTTTGACTAAAGATGTCTTTGTCAAGATCATGCACTATAAATCTGCTCATGAAATATGGGAAAAACTTGAAAATATTTATCAAGGAAATGAAAAAGTCAAACAGTAAAAAATACTTACCCTCAAAACTCAATTCGAGGAAATGAAAATGAAAGATGATTCAAAAAAATAGATGAATATTTTTTGAGGATCGATGAAGTTGTTAATGGGATGAGAGGATTAGGTGAAATAGATGAATTCACAATGGTTAAGAAGGTCATTAGAACCTTATTGCCTAAATATGAAACTAAAGTTTCAGCCCTTGAAGAGAATAATTTTTTTAATAAGCTTACTTTAGATGATCTTCAAGGAACCTTGATAGCCTTTGAAATGAGAACAAGCAAAGTTGGCAATGCTAGTTCATCATTGAAAGAAACTTCTTTTAAAACATAAAAGAAAGAGGAATTGGATAGTGAATCAGAGTTATCTAATTCTCTTGAGACTCTTTTAGTGAGAAAACTCAAAAAGAAATATAGAAGCAAGCTTCCACTCAAGTGTTTTAACTATGGCAAGGCTAGTCACTTTGCAACCCAATTCCCTCATGTTGATCAAAACAATGATGTAGATCAAAATGAAAAACATTACAAGAAAAAAATCTTCAGTCCTAAAAAGAAATTCAACTTTAACAACTTCAAAAAGAAAAAAAGAGTCTATTCAGTAAAGAAGACTCTGATGATGAGTCAGATGACTCTTTAGGTGATGAAGGTGAAACCTTATTCATGGCTGAAATTGATATGACTAAAACTTCAAGTAGTAAAGCAGATAGTCAGGTGAATAGTCAATCTGATTTAGAAAATTGTGAGATAAACCTTGAAGGTGAACTGCTTTGTGCCCTTCAAGACATTAAAAAACTCAAGAAACATATTTCCTCTCAGGAGAAAAGTTCATATAATTTGACAATTTCACTGCAAACTGAGTTAGATGACTCTAAAAGAGTTATAGAGAATCTTCGATCAGTACTCTTTGACAAAGAAAAGAAGATTCATGCTCTCAAACAACAAGTTGGTTCCCTCACAAATCAAGTAGAAGAACATGAAAGAACTATTCGCTTGCACAATATGCTTGAAAAACAAAAGCAACCTGGTAGCACAAGTGAATGTTTTAAATCTACAAATCAGAATGTGAAAACTGATAGTAAGAAGCATTCATTTGAGAATAAATGGAACAATTTCAATTTAATTTCTTCTTTAATGGTTATTGTTTCTTTTGTAACAAATCTGGACACAAAGTGAGTACATGCAAATTCATGCTATCTAGAATGCCAAGATTTGGTCATAAACAATATTTTGGTTTTTCTAATATGATCAGATGTTTCAAATGCAATATTATTGGTCATATCTCCAGATAGTGCAAACAAAATAAGCCCACTACAGAAAAGGTTTGGAGACCCAAACTTGTTCAAAACATAGAACAATCCATGCTTGTTCAAACTTCTTTTCTTTCTAATAAGAAAACTTTATGGGTTGTTGATAGTGGTTGTTCTAACCACACGACAAAGGATAATGACAAGCTCTTGAAACTTGAAGATTATACTGGTGGTTTTATAAAATTTGGTGATAACTCAAAGATTTAAATTAAAGGCAGATGATCTTTGCTTCTCAATGATAATACACCTATTCATGATGTGTATTATGTAGAAGGTCTCAAACACAGTCTCTTAAGTGTCAGTCAAATCTGTGATAGTGGTTACAATATCTCATTTAACTCACAAGGGTGTGCAATCAAAACTAAGTATGGTAAAACAGTTGCAATTGGGTTGAGAACACATGACAATATATACAATCTTCTTGACTCTTCTAATCCTGAAAGACATGAGGGTATGTTTCTTATGGGCCAAATTGAAGAAAAATAGTTATGGCACAAACATCTAGGTCACATAAACTTTGATAATTTGGTTAGAATTAATAAATATCAGAATGTAAGAGGTCTACCGGTGCTTAGTAAACCAGAAAATGTTGTTTGTTCTGGGTTTATTAAAAGAAAAAAAAGATAAGCTTCAAATCAAAGGAATACTCCTGTACTAAACCTTTGCAACTAGTTCACACTGATATATGTGGTCCTACTAGGACTAGGTTTATCAATGGTGAAAAATACTTCATGTTGTTTGTTGATGACTACACTAGAATGGTTTGGGTAACTTTTGTTAGACATAAATCAGAAGCTTTTGAAAAGTTTAAAATCTTTCGTAAAATGGTTGAGAGAGAATCAGATTTCAAACTTAAATGTTTGAGATTAGATAAAGGAGGTGAGTTTACATCTCAAGAGTTCATTGAGTATTGAGAAAATCATGGCATCAAAAGGTAGTATGCTGCTTTTAGAACACCTCAGTAGAATGGGGTGGTTGAAAGGAAAAATAGAACTATGAAAGAAATGGCCAGAACTATGTTAGATGAAGCCAAGTTACCTAATAGATTCTGGAAAGAAGTTGTTCATACAGTTGTCTATATCTTAAACAGGGTGCAGATCAGAGTGAAGTCTAACTTCAATCCATATGAGCTATGGTATGGTCATTCTGCCACAATCAAATATTTTAAAATCTTTGGTTGCAAATGTTTCATCAAAAATGATGGTGACAATATAGGCAGTTTTCAAACTAAATTTGATGAAGGTATCTTTTTAGGATACTCTACACATAGAGAAGCCTATAAATGCTTTAATATAAGGCTGAATAAGATTGTTGAATCTATAAATGTCACATTTGATGAGAGGGTGTTTCTAGATGATAATCATGTTCAAGATGATGAGGAGGAGCCTACTTTAGCATCTGACAGATCTCCTAAATCTGCTGAAGCAGATAACTCATAACATGAGAATGCATCATGTTCTAAAGTAGCAACACCTCTAACTACACCCTCCAGGATTATTACCAAGAGGCATCCTCAAAATCTAATTATTGGGGATAGAGATGCATGGATTTTAACAAGAAAAAAAGCCAAACTTGAATAACAAGCTCAAACTGTTGAACATTTCTATTTAGTAACTGATTTTGAGCCTAAAAATGTTAATGATGCTTTAACTGATGATTGTTGGTTGAAAGAGATGCAGGAAGAAATTAGTCAAATTGAGAAAAATGAGACTTGGGAGTTAGTCCCAAGACCTAATAATAAAAATGTAATTGGTGGAAAATGGATCTTTCAAAACAAGTTAGATGAAAGTGGCAAAGTGGTTAGAAATAAAGCATGCTTTGTGTGCAAAGGGTATGCACAACAAGAAGGTATAGATTTTGGAGAAACTTATGCTCTTGTTGTTTGTATTGAGTCAATCAAAATCTTCTTAGCTTATTCTTGTTTGAAGAATTTCAAGATTTATCAAATGAACATGAAAACTACTTTCTTGAATGACTACTTAGATGAAGAGGTTTATATGGAATAACCTGAAGGTTTTGTATCAAAGGACAATCCTGATTTTGTCTACAGGTTGAAAAAGGGCCTCTATGGTCTTAAACAAGCTCCTAGAGCTTGGTATTCTAGATTGGATGCACATTTAACAACCAATGGTTTCACTAGAGATGGCGTTGACAATAATCTGCATGTCAAGGTTGAAGGTGATGATATTCTTGTGGTTGAAGTTTATGTAGATGATATTAGTTTTGGTTGCAACAATGATGCATATAGAAGTTGAGAAATACAACCCCATAGTAGCCTAAAGATCTTTTGCAAGCCGAATAACCTGTTACAAGGAGAAGCAATGAAGCAAAATCTGAAGAACATACAAAACATAGGAAAAATATTCTCCAAAAAAGAGAGCTCCAATTCACAAAAAAAATGTATTGTGAAAAGATAATACAATGAAAAGAAAAATTAACCTCTAATAGGTCAAGAAACCCTAAAAAGGGAAAACCCTAGGCTTGCACATAATAATTAATTAAAATAATTAATTATATGCACCTAATGTTAGCTTAAGTGTAAAAAGATAATTGGGAACTTTAAGAATTAAACAAATATTGTTTAATTAATCAAGTAAAGACCCAATTACTCTAACACCCCCCCTTAAGCTAGACTTAGGGAGAAGCTAAAACCTAGAACAACTACTGAAAGCATGAAAGATGGGTCCCGACAACAAGGCCTGATCAGGTACCCAAATACAATGAAATCTCTATGAAACGGAGACAAAGGAGAAAACCCAGTGGGAAAAAACTCCTCTCCAAAAAGAGATAAAAGAACATGCTGAAAGAAGAAGAAGGAAGGAAGGCCTCATAAAGACCCCCCAAGGACAACTTCCTTCACCCCAAGCATAGAGCGCAACTGAAGATAGCGCGGTGATGCAAAAGGTTTCGTGAAGATGTCTGCAACCTGCTCAAAAGTGGGAATGTACTCTAGAATGAGAACACCATCCTGAATCAACTGATGGATGAAATGCATGTGAAGCTCAATGTGGTTCGTCCACTGATGCTCTACTGGGTTGCGAAAAATATGAATAGCGCTCTGATTTTCACACTAAAGAACAGTGGGACTATCAGGAGGAAAACCAAACTCAGTCATCAACTGTTGAAGCCATAAGATCTCCTGACTAGCGAGCACAACAACACGGTACTCAACCTCTGTAGATGATAATGCATGAGCAGTCTGCTTCTTGCAAGACCATGTGATAGGACCAGAGCCAAGATAGAAAACAAAGCCGGAAGTATACTTCCAATCAGTGACATCACCAACCCAATCTGAGTCAGTGTAGCCAATAATGTGAGGTTCCCCTGATGTATAATGAATGCCATGAAAACTAGTGCCCTGAATGTACCTCAAAATACGTTTGGCAACTTGCCAATGACTCTCATGAGGAGCATGGGAGAATCGAGAGACAAGACCAACTGCGAAGGAAATATCAGGACGGGTGTGAGTCAGGTACAACAAACTGCCAACCAACTGCCTATAAAGTGTAGAATCAATGGAAGGAGTGGGACAAGATGTGGTCAAAACAACCCCTGATTGAAATGGTGTGCGAGCAGGCTTGCAATCAAGCATGCTGAAGCACTGAAGCATGTCAAGAGCATACTTTTGCTGGTAGAGAGAGATCCCATCAGAAGACTGAATCACCTGAAGACCAAGGAAATAGTGCAACAGACTGAGATTTGTCATCTCAAACTGATCCATCAAGTCACGCTGAATATGCTAAATCATAGATGATGAGCTACCCGTGATGAGAAGATCATCAACATATAGCACAAGAATCAAGGTGCCACCCTCAAGAAGCTGAATGTAGATGGTGTGATCAGAATGACTGCAGGAGAACCTAATGGAGAGCAAGAAAGAGTCCATCTTCTCATACCAAGCCTGAGGGGCCTATTTGAGACCATACAATGAACGCCGAAGTCTACAAACCAAAGAACTATCCTGCACAAATCCCTGAGGTTGTTCCATGTAGATTTCCTCCTGTAGATCCCCATGCAAGAAGGCACTCTTCACATCCATCTGAAAAATAGGCCAACACCGAGAGGCTGCAAGAGATAGTACAAAGCGAATGGAATTCATCTTGGCAGCAAGGGCAAATGTCTTAGAGTAATCAATACCCTCAACCTGTGAAAAACCCTTCGCAACAAGATGTGCTTTATACTTATCAATGGAACCATCAGCAACATATTTAGTGCGATACCACCAGCGACACCTAACCATCTTTCTGCCCTTAGGAAGAGGACAAAGATCCCATGTATGATTCCTCATCAAAGAAGAACACTCCTCCTCCATAGCACAATCCCACTCAGGGTGACCTATCACCTCTGAAAATTTTTGAGGATCATTTGAAATAGCATGACTCAAAAGACTAGAACCAACAGTATGAGAATGAGTGCGACGAGTATCTGAAGGATCACCAGCCAGAGGACCTGCCGCTGCAACAGTAAGGCGAGCCCACTTGGGCATTTTAGGTGGAGTAGGTGGAGGTGGGGATGGTGGGGCTGGGGATAGTGGATCATCAACACCATCAATAGAATCATCCTCAAAAAGATCCTGAAGTGGTGCAGTGGCCAGAGTAGGCAGAGGAGTAGACACTGGAGTCGGGGTATCCACTATGGGAAGACGCTCATCAAACTGAACATCCTGTCGAAATAGGACCTCTCTGGAATCAGGATCAAATAACCTGTACGCCTTAACATCCTCACAGTAGCCAACAAAAATGAGTGGTCGGCTCTTCCGCTCCATGGCTTTCCTCTAAGCATCAGGAATAAAGGCCCATGCCTCACTGCCAAATACTTGAAAAAAGGAAACATCAGGCTTGTCATGAGACCAAGCCTCCTTAGGAGTCATATGTTGAATATCCTTGTGAGGCATCCGATTCTGAATATAGTTGGTACAATTGATTGCCTCAGCCCAAAAAACTAAATCCATGGACCTGGACTGAATCATACAATTCGCCATCTCCCGTAAAGTTCTGTTCTTTCGTTCAACGACACCATTCTGCTGAGGGGTGTAGGGAATAGTAAACTGATGCTGCAAACCATGCTTAGTGCAAAAATTTGTGAAAGCCTGATTCACATACTGCCCCCCATTATCTGTACGTATCTGCCAAATAGAACAACCAGACTTCTTCTCTACATATGTCTTGAAAATTTGAAAGGAATCAAAGACATCATACTTGTACTTAAGAAAGTACACCCATGTGCGCCTGTAGAAGTCATTAATAAAATTGAGTACATACTTGGCCCCTAAAAAAGGAGTGGGAAATGACATGAGGTCACTGTGAATCAACTCCAAGGGTGCCAAAGCATGAGAGGCTCTCCCCTTCAGAAAGGGATCTCTGTGATGCTTGCCAAGAACACAACCATGACAAACACCATCAGAGCAGGAAATTTGTGGGAGCCTAAGAACAAGTGCCTGTGTACTCATTTGCTAAAGATATCTATAATTGACATGGCCCAATCACTCATGCCAAAGCTTACTTAGTGAATCTGCATGTGCTATGAGAGATGAACCTGTACTCGAAGAGGGCTCAAATTCATCAAATCTGTAGAGATGAGATGCAGAATCTACACTACCAGAAGCCACAACCAAGTCAGGGTCATGGAGGTCCCGAATAACCACATCATGTGGTGAGAACTCAACTATCTTACCAGAGTCAGAGTGGCAAATCTGATAAATGGATAGGAGGTTCGTCGAGATGTCAGGGACAACCAGAACATCCTGTAGAGTACCCCCATCCAAAGAGACAGAACCTGAACCCAAGATGGAAAGCTGAACTGAGTCACCCACTGCAATCTGTGAAATACCACAAGAGGCAAGAGAAGTAACCAACTACTGAGTGTGTGTCATATGGTGAGAAGCACTAGAATCTAGAATCCATTTGGACCCAGAGGTCGAAGCTTTAGCAGTGACATCATGACCTTTCCCTGTGGAAGGAGAAGACACTTGAGGTGAGGAAATGTGATGCTACTGCATGGCTTCCTCTAAAGCCTCTAATCATTTCCAACACCTGGAAACTGGATGTCCATCCTTTCCACAAAAACTGCAAGTGTCTGATGATTTCTTCTTAGTCTTGGAGGAAGACTCACCAGACTATGAAGATTTCCCTTGTTTGGGAGGAACTAGTTTTGAATCAGACTTAGGAGCAGGCTTGGAGGAATTCTCACTACTTGTAGAAGGCTTTTTTGGCTTCGGTTTCTGCTTATGTTTCTCCTTCTCCTTAGAGGACTGAGAAAACAATGCTTTGTTCTTGGAGCCTGAGAGCGTATCCAGCTGAGAAAGATGAGTATGCTCACAAGACAATCACTCACAAAAGACATCAAAGCTAGGCATGGTGAAATTAGTACCCAAGCCATCCATGGTGGAGTAGAAAGCAGAGGCAAAAAACTGAAAGGGACCCCGAAGCTTCGAAAGAATCAAATGAATGCACTCTGTCTCAGTCTTGTTCTTTCCACATCCCTAAAGAATAGATCTAGTAGTCTTGAATTTGTTCAAAAAATCCTCAATAGTGGGAAAGGAATCAGGTAACAAAGAAGTCAACTCTGCCTCAATCTGTAATGCCCAAATCTCATTGACCCTCCCGAAGAGAGAATCAAATTTCAACCACATATCCCGAGGAGTAAGCAACTCATCAAGGTGAAACAGAAGACTATTGGAGACATGCAAAGCGATCAAACCCATGGCTTCATCCAGCTTGTTCTGGTACATAAGAATCTCATAAGGACATTGTAGGACTAGCTGAACCTCATCCAAAGAAGCCCACAATCCTCGTGACCTGAGAAGCCTCATGATGCGGGGCTTCCAGGTGTGATAGTTGTGTGAAGTCAACAACTCAACTAAAGGATCTGCCATGAGAACAAAGAAAACTCTACACCTACACCTGCTTGTTGGTTGTTTTTATTATGTGATCTTTCAGAATAGATAGAAGATGCAGAAGGGTTTTTTTGTTTTGAGAGTTTAGGTGTTCTTGATTTCTGATATAAATGATAGAAAGCGAGAAAAAAACACCCCCCCACAATGGAGAAACCCAAACCCTAGTACATAGTAATGAGAAGGAAGTAGTGTATAAGCAAAAAAAAATTCAAACTGATATCTCATGTACCTGGTGAAAATTCTGAGAAAAAATATCACAAATATGAATAGATCATGCTGAGAGCTTTCCAACGCCTATTCGTTTTCGAAAAACAGAGTCCGTATGCCCATTCTATGGCCCCGAAAGTGCAAAAAAGAAGCTCGACTTTGACTGGTAAAAAACATAGTCAAACAGAAGATTTAGGAAAAAATTCTACCACCATGAGGTCCATCTTGGAATCACATTTCCAACGCCTATTCATTCACCAAAATCTGACTCCAGATGCACAATCTAGGCCCAAAAAACCAACCCCCTCTCAAAAAGACTATAGAGGAGGAGCTGGTGGTGCTCCGAGCGGAGGTGGGGCACGAGCTGGGTGGAGGTGGGGCTGAGGCTGAGCGGTGTAGTGTCCGGGTGGAGGTGGCAGTGGCTGGCGGGGACTAGAGTGGTGCAGAGGCTCGCCGACGGGGGCCGGAGATCATCGCCGAAGCGGCGACAAGGTCTTGCCGGCGGGGGCCGGAGCGGCGGCCGGCGACGGAAACTTGGCCGACGGCGGGGGTCTTTGCTGGCAACAAAACCTTGGCGGGAGGCCTACAGCCTACGGTGTCAGGTGGGGCCAGCCTGACAGGTCCGCAGGGCCGTACGACTCTGGACTATCAGGTCCGGTTCCCAATCAAAATTTTTTTATTGAAAAAAACTTTTTTTTGATTGCTTTCCCTTGGGGATTTTTGATTTTTTTGTAATTTAAAATAAAAAAAATCAAAAAAAATTTGGCCTGCATGCCGTAAAAAGGCAAAAAAATTTTTCCTCATTTTTTCTCGATTTGCGTGCCAGGGCCGTACGACCTGGCTTGGAGAAAAAAATCACCTAGATGCTCAGGGGTCAAAAATGGACAAATTTTATATGACTATAGGGGTTTTTGGGTCTTCTAAGCACGATGGTGAGGTCCGTTTAGGCTCAAAGTTCTCAGAAAAAAACCTTTACCCTAAGCACACAAAAAATGCCTGAAACCCCAGATCTGCTTCAAATGCAAAATTCTCAAAAAAAAGGAATAGGTAGCTGCAGATTTGGCTCTGATACCATATAGGAGTTGAGAAATACAACCCCACAATAGCTTGAAGATCTTCTGCAAGCCGAATAACCTGTTACAAGGAGAAGCAATGAAGCAAAATCTGAAGAACATACAAAACATAGGAAAAATATTCTGCAAAAAAGAGAGCTCCAATTCACCAAAAAAATGTATTGTGAAAAGATAATACAATGAAAAGAAAAATTAACCTCTAATAGGTCAAGAAACCCTAAAAAGGGAAAACCCTAGGCTTGCACATAATAATTAATTAAAATAATTAATTATATGCACCTAATGTTAGCTTAAGTGTAAAAAGATAATTGGGAACTTTAAGAATTAAACAAATATTGTTTAATTAATCAAGTAAAGACCCAATTACTCTAACAATGCATTATCTAAGAAATTTTCTAAAATCATGGAATTTGAATTTGAGATGTCAATGTTAGGTGAACTAACATTTTTTCTCGATCTTCAAGTTTCACAACTTGAACAAGGCATATTTTTATCACAGACCAAGTATGCCAAAGAAATTCTAAAGAAGTTTCATATGGATGACTGTCGCTCAGTTAGTACCCCCATGGTGATAGGTTGTAAGTTATCTAAATCTGATGATTCTCCTGATATTAATCAATCAGAATATAGATCAATGTTTGGTAGCTTACTGTACTTAACAACTTCTAGGCCAGATTTAATGCAAGTTGTTTGCATGGTGTCAAGATTTCAATCTGCCCCCAAATAGTCACATTTAAATGCAGTTAAATGAATTTTCAAGTATATACAAGGTACACTTGACTTTGGGTTATGGTATCCCCACAATACTAATTTTACATTGATGGCTTTTACTGATGTTGACTGGGTTAGATGTTTAGATGATAGAAGAAGCACTAGTGGTACTACATTTTACCTTGGTGATCATCTTGTTACTTGGCACAACAAAACTAAGAATCAGTCTCTTTATCAACAATTGAGGCTGAATATATTATAGCCACTTCTTGCTGCACTCAAATTTTGTGGATGGTACAAAAATTATTTGATATGGGTATCCAAGTTCCTAAGCCCATTTCTATTTTCTGTGACAATACTAGTGCCATCAATCTGTCCAAGAACCCTGTGATGTACTCCAAGACCAAACATATTGTCATTGAATTTCATTTTTTGCAAGAAAAAGTGTTAGCTAATGAAGTTCAGGTTTTCTATATGGCTACACAAGCACAAGTACATGATATTTTCACTAAAGCATTTCCTAAAGAGGTGTTTGAAAGGTTCAGGGAATGATTGGGAGTTATCTCTCAATCTATTGTTGCTTAATTTCTTGCATAGGTTAAAGGGGAGCTTGGCTCTCCAAACATAGCATTTTTTTTGCTGCTTCCCTTGGATATTTGTTGCTTCTTGTCCCATTTTGCAGCATTGACTTTACTGGTTTCCACACATTTCTTCTTGTTACCCTTTGTCCTTGAGACAAAAAAGGGGAGATGAGCATCATTGATCATATTGATTCACCATTTTCTGCGCATACAATGGTCACACAATGATACATTGGCATTTTCTGAGTAGTAGTTACATTCAATTCAGATTGGTCATAGAGGTTGATTTATTAAATGATGGTTTGTTTTCCATCAAGGACAAAGGGGGAGTTTGTTGACCATTTGTGTTTGTCCTTGATGATAAAATCATTTGGTTAGCATCTTTGGTGGTTGACATACATCTTGAATTGGCACATGACTTTAAATTTTAAATACTTGATGTTGGTTAATACTGTTGTGGTTTTGATTTTGTTGGCTCTATGTGCAGACATAAAATTATTCTTCTCACAACTTTCCTTGATTCTGTGGTGAGACATATTAGTGATGACACTTGAGTATAAAGGTAAGTCTTGGTCAAATCACATGGTGAAGTTGCATTTTTTTGTGTACTTCTCTCATAAGTGTTCTTCTAGCACATTGACTTTACTTGGAAATTTATAACTATTAGTAAAGTGCATTTCGACCATGACATATGTTGACGGGGATCTTTATAAATTCTTCAAAGTTTACATTGTGAGTATGCATTGGACTTGGTTTATTCTTTTGGCATTGACTTAATGTAAGTTGACTTGGTTGGCTGGTTTTTTTTTGATCTGGAAGTATTATGGAGCCAATGTTTATCATTTATTATCATGCCCTTACAAGAAGCTTTGTCGGCTTATGTGCATTTGAATAGTCAATATAAATATTACACCAAAGTACGTGAGTTAGAGTTAGTCATGCTAAAGGGACTTGGAGGCAATATTATTTTATTGATACATGTAGGCTCCACTCAGGATATGATGTATGAGCAATATCGAATAATATTACATGACATTCCATGTGACTAGGGTAAAGGTTATGATGACGAGACATACTCTATTTTCCTAGCCAGACTTGTATTGAAATTTCATTTAACATAAGTATTCGAATATTTTTTCATGGACCAAGAATTAGGGCAGGCTTCATTTTCTACCTTTGGTTTTGAAGAAACCCTAGCTATAGTCTTCTGTTACCAGTGTCTTTGCAGCATGTCGGTCGAAGTTGATTGGTTGGAGATAATAATGGAGGAAGATACAACATAGCATCCATGGTTTGTCCTTGAATTTTGGCCGCCTTGATTCAGGGAGATTCTTACCAAATTTGTCTGCAATTCAAATAAAGATTTTTGAGAGTAAAAGAAAAAAAAATAGTTAATCTATTTTAGTCGGTGGTTATTTTTTGAAATGCTTTGCTTCAATTCAAACCCGAAATGCAGTTAAGGTTTTTCATTTTGCAATTTTTAGAGTTTTAATAAATAGGGTTTTAATCTCGGTTTGTCAGTTTTTATTTAAAATGGTTTGCTCTGGTAAACAAAGGTTTTACGTTTATGCTCAATAAAGATTTATCACTTTGCATAGTTTTGTTTTTCAAGTAAATAAAATATTTAACTTTAGGCCAAAATAAAACTATACACTCAAACTCACGATAATATCCACTTGCCCATTTTAAGGAGTGTGCACAAATCAGTCTCAAACCAATAGATGCAAAATCAACAAGAATACTTTCCCTGGATCAACAAAGAATGCTTTCACACTTGCTTCATACACTTAGCTTGTTACACTATTTTGTCGATCAAACCTTAATAGATTTGCATTCTAGTGATTCACTAGCTTGAATCTCCTCTTTTCAAAATATGGCTTCGTCTCATAGTGGAAGAAGATCGAATAAATCAGTTGCTCTTCAATAGTAAATGTTGAATTCTCTTTCTCTAGTTGTGGCCTCAAGATCGACTCCGTGCCAGATCTTGTGGCCTCTGATGGTATGATGAAAGAATAAGTATCTGGTAGAATACTGAGAGAGGGGGGGGGAGTGAATCAGTATATTGAAAAAATGATACAAAGTTCCCAAAATCAAACTCAGTCAAACAAAGTAAACATATCTCAGTCAAGATCAATATTCATAAGAATACTTGACATCAACCGGTTTAACTGTTATGTCAACTTTAATAGTAAACAACTTCAATCTTGTAAACATCAATAATACTTAATCATAACTCAACATATTCATCTCTCAATGCTTCTACTTAACATGCCTTATCAAAAGTTAACCAAATCAACAAATAATATCACAACCACAAAATCATTCACCATTTGACACAAATGTTTATACATGGAAAACTCAAATAGGTAAAAACCACTATGAGGTGAGACTCACAAGGATAGCTATCTGAACTCTTCTGAAGTTCACCCTGTTAGAAGCCAAGCTTGTTAAAGCTTTACAATAAGTCATGTTAAGAACTAATTTTGGTTAGGAATCACCTGGTTAAGGGATTTACAAATATGCCTTGATGAAAAGAACGATACCCTGTTAGGAGTAACCTCGCTGGAGGATTTAAGAATCCAAGCTAATGGACCGCCTTATTAGAGGATTTAATGAGTAACCAAGCTTGTTAGAGCTTACCCGGTTAAGGGATTTCACTTCTACTATAATTGTTAGAAAACAATAGGTTTTCTTGATTTGTTAGAGTAGCACTACATTTGCTTGATCAAATCCTTCTAATCTTCAATCTACCTTCACTCAAAGTGCAGATCCATTCACCGATTAGGCAACTACACACTCAACAAATTCCTGCCAATCTTTCCAACAAACTTTACAAACAACTTCATCAACCTTAAATACAAATCAATTAGGTTGGTAACACAACAAAAACCTAATTCCCATCATCGAGATTACAAACAAGTCGATACAATCTTGACCGTTAGAAATCATGACAATCTCTTCACATTCTTCAAGAAAATTCCAACTGCTCCATGATCATTGCTTCATCGGACTTTGTAACTCATCACACGGTGTGCATTAGATGCAATCCACTTTGCTCCTTCCCTAGACAAGAAACAAACATGCCAAAACAATTTGAACATATCCTCATACAATGATCACACGTGTCTCCATCATTACCACTTATCAGATAATAAACCAACAAAATTGATTGGTTAGGGTTTAACAACTGATAGGGTTTACTAGGTACATTACATAAAAAGGTTTAACCCTTTACATCGGTTCACCGGTTCAACTCACAAACTTTACATACCAGTTTACAACATCTTCCACAAAGCTCTTCTTACCAGTTGCTAGCCAATATTAAAAACAACAATATCAGCAATAACATGAATACCATTACCGGTTCAATTGACATCAATGACAACATATCATTAATGCAATCTCTATGCAAAATGCCAACAAACTCAAAATTCCAACAATATCCCCCTTTGGCATTGATGGAATACAAATATCAACACCTCTAATTGCTGTTGAGATTGGTGAATAGGAATCCTAGTTTACATTACCAAGTATTCACCTTGTTGTCTGTCTTCAGCCTGCCGCTGGTTCATGTAATTAGACACATAATTCTTCTCTCCCTTTGACAAAAATGCCAAAGTGAAAGTAAAACATGTAATTCTGCTCTCACTGTGCATCAACATCATTCTACAACTTGATGCCCCCCCGTGGAATACATCCACTTCTTCATCAATCCATGGAAAATTCTGCAAGTGGTTCAAGGACTGATGCAATCAACATCATGCTCAACTAACTTCATGAAGAGGGACAACCCCCAATTGACTTCTAAGATACTAGAAAGTGGTCTTAGGCAGAGGTTTGGTAATGATATCTCCAAGCTACTCCTTGGTATAAACATGCTCCAAGATAACATCTTTACATTGAACTTTTTCCCTCAAGAAGTGATATTTTAATTCAATGTGCTTAGTCCTTGCGTGCAAAACAAAATCTTTAGAAATGTTTATTGCACTTGTATTATCACATAAAATCTTTATTGGTTATGATATTTCCATCTTCAAACCTTCCAAAATGTGCCTCATCTACATAGCTTGTGTACAATTCATATAAGCTGCTACATACTCAGCTTCAGCAGTAGATTGTGAAGTACAACTCTGCTTTTTACTACTCCATGAAACCAGCCTTCCTCCTAGAAAGAATTCTGCACCAGTAGTACTCTTCTGGTCATCAATAATTCCTGCCCAATTAGCATTTGTGTATGCTTTCAAATCAAAATTTCCACCATATGGATACCATAACCCATAGTCAACAACACCTTTCAGATATCTAAAAATTCTCTTGGTTGCCATCAGATGTGCCTCCTTTGGATTTTTCTGAAATCTAGCAACAATACCAACTGCATGGGCAATATCTGGTCGACTGTGAACAACATAGTGTAATTTTCCAATAATTTACCTGTATTCCTTTTTATCTATAGACTTAGATTAAACTTCCTTGGACAATTTACAAACTGTAACCATTGGGGTTCCAACTAGTTTATAGTCACTCACACTGAAAGTCTTGAAAACCTCTTTCACATACTTGGATTGAGTAATGAAAACACCATTCTTCATCTGCTATATCTGTAGGCCTATGAATTTTTTTATTTCCCCTACCAATGACATCTCAAATTCAATCTTCATTTCATTTGCAAAACAATTACTCATGTCATCATTACCTCCAAATATAATATCATCTACAAATACTTCACTGACCAGTATTTCATCTCCTTCAGACTTGAGATAAATGTTGTTGTCATCACTGGTTCTAGCAAAGCCTATCTTCATCAGATGAGTATGAAGCCATTCATACCATGCTCTGGGTGCCTGTTTTAATCCATACAAAGCTTTATGCAATTTGCATACCATGTCTTCCTTATCTGTCAATGCATAACCATAAGGTTGCTCTATATAAACCTCTTCTTCCAGTATCCCATTTAAGAATGCAAACTTAACATCCATCTGGTATACCTTAAACTTCTTATGAGTTGCAAATGAAATTAATGTTCTTACACCTTCCAGTCTTGCTACTGGTGCAAAATTTTCTCCATAGTCTTCTCCTTCTTCTTGTGCATAACCTTTGCATACTAATCTTGCCTTATTGCGAATTACACCACCATCTTCATTTAATTTGTTTTTGAACACCCATTTAGTACCTATAACATTCTTGTTTACCAGTCGGGGTACCAGGGTCCAAGTGTTGTTCTTCTCAATTTGATCCAACTCCTCCTCCATATCTTTCACCCATTGATCATCACCAAATGCCTCCTTAGCACTTCCAGGTTCAAAGGTGAAGATCATGCAAGAGTTCTCTCTTATTCTCCTTCTAGTTAGTAAAACGACATCCTTATCCCCAATTATCTATTCAGGACTATGATTTAGTCTCACATACCTGGGAATAACATGATCATTCTCTTCAGGTTCAACTTCATCATTATCATCTTCCTCTGAATTCATTTGTTCTAGTCGATATATCAGGATTTTCTTTACCAGTTTCTGATTTAACAATTTCAGGTTCCAAAAGCAAAATGCAAGGATCTTCATCCTTTTTGTCTGAACTGGTTCCTTCTGTAACTTCAGGACATTCATCTACATGAACATTAACACTCTCAACAATTTTCTGTGTCTGGTTGTTGAAGCATTTATAGGCCTTACTCTTGGTGGAGTAGCCAAGAAATAGGCCTTACTCTTGGTGGAGTAGCCAAGAAATATGCCTTCATCACTCTTATTTTCAAACTTGCTTATGTAATCACCTCTTTTAATAGAACATTTTCTTCCAAATATCTTAATATAGCTAACATCAGGTGACCTCCCATACCAATACTCATATGGGGTCTTGTCCTTACCTCTTTTCACCAGAACTCCATTCATTGTGTAGACAACTGTACTTACAGCTTCTTTCCAAAATATTTTTGCTACACCTCCTTGTATCAACATAGTCCTAGCAGCTTCAACCACTGACCGATTGTTTCTCTCTGCTATACCAGTCTGCTGTGGTATCCTTGGTGCAGAAAGCTGCCACTTGATACCATTATCATCACAATACTTAGTGAACTCCACAGAAGTGAATTCACCGCCTTGATCTGTTATTAGACATTTTATCTTTTTGCCACTCTCTTTCTCAGCTAAGGCTCTAAATGCCTTGAATTTACCAAAAACTTCATTCTTATCCTTCAATAATGTGACCCACATCATCCTTGAACAATCATCAGTGAAGATCATGAAGTATCTGTCACCTTGAATGCTTCTTGTTCTTATTGGTCCACATAGATCTATATGAACCAAATCTAGCAAGTGCTTTGCTGAGAAGGACTTGCTCTTGAAATTTGAAGAAGTCATCTTTCCTAGATGACATTCTTTACAAAGAGCATTAACTGGTCTGTCTAGCTGAGGCAAACCTCTTACTATCTTAGACTTGCTTACTTTAACAATATTGTCAAAATTTATATGACAAAATCTCCAATGCCAAAGCCAACTATCATCTACTTTTCAATCAAACAGTTGCTAACTTTAGGATTGAGATGAAATAGATTACCTTTGGTCTGTTTCTTGATTGCAATCAATTCACCTTTGTTGTCAAAGATTTTGCACATTCCATTTCTAAACTCCAGTGGGTATCCTCTATCATTAAGTTGTGCCACACTTAAAAGATTGTGCTTTAGCCCTTCAACCCAATAGACATCATCAACACTGCTCTTCCCATTAAGATAAATAACTCTCTTACCTTTAACCATATAGGGTGAGTCATTGCCAAATTTGATAACACCACCATCAAATTCCTTCAAGAAAATAAATTTTCTTTGATCATCGGTCATGTGATGTGAACAACCACTATCAATGATCCAATCATCAGAGTTATCCATTCTAGATACTAGTGCCTTCTGATCTAATATTTCTTCCTTAATAGCTACAAACACAATATCTTCACTAGCATCATCATCAGATTCTTCATCAGTAATACCACTGTCAATAGCTACAAGACAATCTCTCTTTCCTTTACCCTTATACTTCTTAAATTTGTCTCTCTTGTATTCATTTTCACCATTAGGGAAATTTGCTGCTATATGACCAATCTTGTTGCATACAAAACATTTTAAAGGTAGCTTACCTCTATATTTACCAGTGCCTCTAGGCAATCATTTTGCCAACAATGCTTCAAGTTCCACTAAGCTATCTTCATCTTCAGCATCTCTGCTGGATCTAGATTCATAGCTATGGTTGGTATCTCTACTTCTTCTCATAGATGGGTTAGAGACAGAAGCTCTAAATGCAGATTCTGATTTCTGTACACTGCCATCATAGCCATTTAGTTCAAAAGCAGTAAGTTTGCCAATAATAGAGTCAAGAGTTACCTTTGTCTTGTCAATGGATTTCAGCTCCTAAATAGCTGCAACTTAGATAGCATAGACCGGCAGGAGGGTTCTCAATGCCTTACTAATTACTATGGGATCTTCCACTTTCCCTCCTGCACTCTTTATCTCACCAACTATCTCTTTAATCCTTTGACCGTACTGCTGGATATTCTCACCTTCAGACATTCTCATGTCATCAAATTTTCCTCTTAAGCTCTCCTCTTTGGCAATCTTAACATGTTTATCACCACTATAAATCTCTTCTAATTTCTTCCATACTTCATATGCAGTTTCAAGACCATGAACATCTACATGTTCAACATCAGACAGGGAACTGATAAAGCCTCTAATACTTGGTGATTTTCTTGTTGTTCTTTCTTCTGATTATCACTCAGGGGTCCAGTAGGTGTAGTATACTTATTTTCTATATGATCCCAATACTGACTACCAAGATTTTTAATGTAAATCTTCATTCTATCACTCCATATTCTATAGTTATCTTTTTTAACTTCAGACCTTCTTTCTTCATCATGATCTACAAGATATTTTCCTCAAGTTGTTAGGCTTTTAGATTAAGAGGACCTGAGATGCTCTGATACCAATTGATGATATGCTGAAAGAATAAGTATCTAGTAGAATACTGAGAGGGGGGGATGAATCCGTATATTGAAAAACTAATACAAAGTTCCCAAACTCAAACTCAGTCAAACCAAGTAAACCTATCTCAGTCAAGACCAATATTCATAAGAATACTTGACATCAACCAGTTTAACTGTTATGACAACTTTAACAGTAAACAACCTCAATCTTGTAAACATCAACAATATGTAATCATAACTCAACATATTCATCTCTCAATGCTTCTACTTAACATGCCTTATTAGAAGTTAACCAAATCAACAAATAAGATCACAACCACAAAAGAATTCACCATTTGACACAAATGTTTATACGTGGAAAATCCAAATAAGTAAAAACCACGATCTGATGAGACTGACAAGGATAGCTATCTGAACTCTTCTGAAGTTCACCCTATTAGAAGCCAAGCCTATTAAATCTTTACAATAAGTCATGTTAAGAACTAATTCTGGTTAGGAATCACCCGGTTAAGGGATTTACAAATATGCCTTGATGAAAAGCACAATACCCTATTAGGAGTAACCTCGCTGGAGGATTTAAGAATCCAAGCTAATGAACCACCTTGTTAGAGGATTTAATGAGTAACCAATCTTGTTAGAGCTTACTCGGTTAAGGGATTTCACTTCTGCTGTAATTGTTAGAAAACAATAGGTTTTCTTGATCTATCGGAGTAGCACTAAATTTGCTTGATTAGATCCTTCTAAGCTTCAATCCGCCTTCACTCAAAGTGCATATCCATTCACCAGTTAGGCAACTACACACTCAACAAATTTCTGCCAATCTTGCCAACAAACTTTACAAACAACTTCGTCGACCTTAAATACAAATCAATTAGGTCGGTAACACAACAAAAACCTAATTCTCATCATCGAGATTACAAACAAGTCGGTACAATCTTGATCGTTAGAAATCATGATAATCTCTTCACATTATTCAAGAAAATTCCAACCGCTCCATGATCATCGCTTCATCGGACTTTGTAACTCATCACGCGCTATGCATTAGATGCAATCCACTTTGCTCCTTCCCTAGACAAAAAACAAAAAAACAAAACAAAAAAAAACGCGCCAAAATAATTTGAACATATCCTCATACAATGATCACACATGTCTCCATCATTACCGCTTATCAGATAATAAACCAACAAACTTGATCGGTTAGGGTTTAACAACTGATAGGGTTTACCAATTACATTACATAGAAATGTTTAACCCTTTACACCAGTTCAACTCACAAACTTTACATACTAGTTACAACATCTTCCACAAAGCTCTTCTTACCAGTTACTAGCCAATATCAAAAACAACAATATCAACAATAACATGAATACCATTACTAGTTCAATTGACATCAATGACAACATATCATTAATGCAATCTCTATGCAAAATGCCAAAAAACTCAAAATGCCAACAACCTCCACCATACTTTTGTCATGCCACCATTTGCAAATAATTTTTTTTCTATTCACAACTCTTTGTTGGGGCCACTGGATACTATGCCATCATTGGCATTTCAATCCCGATTCAATTTTCATGATTAATAATGTATACATAATATTTACAGATAATGTTGATAGTTCTAATACTTAATGTAAGTACAGATCCAATAGCCAACAAGATGAGAGGGGGGGGGGGGGGGTGAATCATACAAACTTAATCATCCATAAAAACATCAAATTCAACCTTGGTAACATATATATATCAGTCATATAACCAAAAACTGTCAAACATGCAAACTCAAAAGCATATGAACAATATAAACCTCATAACACCAGATTTAACGTGGAAACCCAAATAGGGAAAAACCACTGTGGGATTTCAGACCCACTAAGAAATATACAATTCTAGAGTATGCTTGGTTAAAAGCAAATCCTGTTAAAGATTACAAACACATTGCTAGATGTGACTCGGTTAAGGGATTTCCCTCAGATCTGTTAGGATCTTCACTTTGTTAGAAGTGACCTTGTTAAAGGATTTCAAACACTCAATAAGAATGTCACCTTGCTAGAGGATTTACATATAAGACTGTTAAGTCCACTCGGTTAAGAGATTTTCTGCTACTTCTGAAAATAACAGTAATAAAGATATGTCTGCAACTTCACATCTAAAAATGCTAAAGCAGATTCTTATTTGTTCAATACAATCAATTCATAGGACTTATCTTGTCCCTCTGCTGGGCTCTATACCCTGTTATCAAAATAGGTCTTCAAGCTTGTGTGCTCGGTAATCACTATGTAGCATCCCTGTGCATACACTTGCCCACATGCATTGTTTATCAACAGTTTCCTATTTATAAACAATCTTCTAACCACTCAATCTCCTTGATCACATTTCCCATGATCAATCATAGCCATCAGATCTTCAACCTTGTCCCGGTTCAATGTATCCTTCGATCTGAAAATGTTTTACCCTGCCTTGGAACTTGCATTTTCACCTTGGAACTTGTGTTAGGGTATTGAGGTTCAATCTGAGTTGTAGATCTTCCTGCCAATCTTTCTTTACCATAGATTCTTTAACAATCTTCATACACGGTTTACCAATCATTTAATTCGCTCCAGCTCATTAGCTTCCTTCATTAAATATCACATGTAAACATTTAATGCATTCTGTTATAGCTCAGTTGTAACTCGGTAAATACTAAACTTCACTCGGTAGACATTCTGCCTTCATTAACGGATAGCGATAACCTTAGGGTTTACCAACTAGGTTCTTTAGGGTTTACCAACTAGGTTCTTTTCTCGACAACATAGTATAGTATTAACCTTTCAAACAATAGCATATATAGGATATCAAAACAATCTAAACATCATGATCTCATCATTGTCTAACTTGGTAATAGTTGCCCATTGAATAACTTATCCCCTTATCATATTCTTTCTGTGTCTTTTACTGACATCTTTATACTCATCAAATCATACTTCTTAAGATATGGCAACATCATACTGAATTAGAAAATCAATTTCTTGACATCAATGACAAAATAATAATATTAAGACAGCAATCTTCCTTAATCAGTTATATCCATAGTCATCAAAAACCTTCTCAATATCCTTATTGAAATACCAACAATCTCTCATTGTAATTGGAATGCCAACCGTCTTCTTGTCTATTATAATGCCAACAAATGTAGCTCACAGTCTTATTAAAGATCACAGACTCTCTGATGTCAATCTGGAACAACCAAAACACCCCTCCTATGGCATTGCAGCAAATGTCATCCACATAATTCAAAGCACCACTGTCAATCACCACCTGTAATTGGGTATATGTGAATAATGCGCCCATGATAGATAGTAGAACCACTGATCGTATAAGATCACAACCAGTATAAGAGAGCATAAAAGATAGTCGATCAAGACAAATGGTATTCCTCTTTCTAAGAATCTAGTTGAATGACTCTATAATACAAATCTTAACTACAATAAGAAAAAAATGATCCCACTATATTTTTTCACTTTGATACCATAAAAGAAAATGGGGAAAAGTCAAAGAAGCATACAATAATATTATTTTTCTTACTCCCTATCAGGTCAACACATATTAGACATTTATATAGGATTTTGATTTCCTACATTTTAGGAACCACTCCCTAATAATATGAATTGTTCCAACAACTCATATACCTACAATCTCTCATAAATTATCCTACACACAATATTCTAACCAACTATACTAATAATAATATTAAGTTGTTTCTCAACAACTTAATAATTATTACACTTAAATACCAATTTAAATAACCATGTGAACACTAATTCCTAACACTCAAGGCAAGATACAAAAAATGATATGAAAATAAAGATCTACTGATCATGAAGTTGTCCTTGAACTCTAAATCAAGTGACCAACATCAACACACAACGCCGATCTCAACTACCAACATTCTGTCTCAAATCTTTGTCACAATCTTAGCACAACTTGTATATCATTCAAACACAACTCTTCTTCTATTCTTTATTGAACCTCACTGATTATCTTCACATCATACATCTACACTCCACACCTCACACACTCTTAACTCAATCACACTCATCCTTATATACAAGATAGATCGTCAAATCTTAAACCAGGTCAACCTGAATCAAGATACACTTTCCAAACCAAAAAAATACACATTGATCCATTCCAAGAGAAAGAGATGACCAAAACACATCTTCCAAAGATTAATTCACTGATCCACAATCATCGGAACCTAACCAACAACATATCCACACACTACACAACCATATAAGCAATTATTGATCAAAAAATATTCTCTAATGCAAACAACTCAAATCCAGATCTATACACACTACGGTGTGACCCATAACATAAAAACCATGCATATGCAAATCATATACAAACCTAAGTCCATATGTTAAACATAGAATCTTGCAACCAACAATGAGCAATGCGACAACACCCAGAGAACACAAAGATATTTCTAGACCTCAAAACCATCATATCCAAGATACCGAAACTATATCCAATGGAGATATCAATAACTCTTAACACCAACAACAAATTTTGGACCCAAGAACTTCCAAAACAACCAACACAACAATTGCACCAACTACGTAGCAAGATAATAGTACACCACGAACATTCTGGATCAAATCAAAACAACAAGTTTGACATCAATGACAACCACATAAACACATCAACACAAACTTCCAACAATCTCCCCCTTTTTCATTGATGGAAACATTTGATAACATTAAATAAGCACTTGGTAATACCTGCACCTCAACCAAAAGTCAAGGAAGAATAATACTGCTCAATATCTCTCAAAATCTTAAAATATCTACTAGAACTAACAATGCATTTTCTAACTCATTCTCTCCTTGAATTAACAACCCAATCTCAAAACTAACAAAGTTCAATATCTCTCCCTTTTCCATCAAAGAAAAAGGTCACAACAAAATTTCACACACCACTATGCACCACTGCTCCCCCTGAGAGTAGCTATGCTGGAAAAAATAATAGACATGAAAACTCCCCTTGGAAAGATGCATACCCATAATGCACCTAGCTAGAAGAAGGAGGGGCAATGACTGCAAGATTCTCATGAAGAAACTCAAATATATCCTTCACCAATTACTTAGTGAAAATATTTGCAATTTACTCCTTTGTAGAAATGTATTCCAATAGAACTTCCTTCTCAGCAACTTTCTCCCTTAAATAGTGATATCTGATTGAAAAAATGCTTTGTTTTTTAATACACAATAGGATTCTTCGAAAGGTTTATTGTACTTATACTGTCAGACAAAATAGGAGTTGCTTCATCATATGTTACCTTGATATCCTGAAGAGTTTTTCTTATCACCTGAGTATAATGAGATGCTTCTACAATATAATATGCATCAACAATAGATAGAGAAATTGAATCTTGTTTCTTACTAAACCAGGAAACCAATCTGTCTCCTAAAACGAATGCACCACCACTTACTCTTCCAGTCATCAACACTTCTAGCCCAATCTACATCATTATAGGATTTCAATATGAAATATTCACCTTTCTTGTACCAAATTCCAAAGTCTACTGTACCTTTCAAGTATCTAAAAATTCTCTTTGTAACTTGCTCGTGTTGCCTTCGAATTTGCCTAAAATCTAGCTACTAGACAAGCAACATGTTGGCAATTGACACTCATCCAGGGAATACAAATGCATGTATAATGGATTATGGTTTTCATTGATGGAAACTCTTCATGGAAATCCTATCTGGTAGTTATGGATTTTGGTTATCAACAGAGTGAGTGGTCCAGCAATCTGTCACCGGTATTTCAGGATAGTAGAGTACTTTTGGTCTGGAATATTTGTGGTGATTTTGGTGGATAGAGTCATGCATGGGATGATAGGGCCGACATGTAGAAATAATTTTGACATCATTTGGTTGATCCACATATGTTTTAGAGATCCGATCTAAGCCGACACTTTGTTACACATTACATTGCATAATATGAATGGCTGACTTGATGGATGTTTTATTTTGTGATTGCGGATATATATGACTGATGTAGAAGATCTTTTAGTGGTGTGATATGAGTGAGTAGTGATCGAGAAACATATTTGGCACAGTTTCACATGCACATTCTTGATCTGATAGCTGACTGAGAAGTAGGACAGGGCAGAGTTGCAGAGAAGTTACAGTCATACTTGTTGCACTTAACTAGAACTGATCCAAGCATTTTTTGATGCTATTTTGGAGTTCAATCATTGTAGTTATCATTGTAAATGATTTGTAAGTCAGTGTGACTTCCATATTGTAAATGAACCTTTGGCTCTAGGTAGTGTGCCTGAATGCAAGTGCATTCCCCCTATGCAATATTTATGTACTCTTGATCACAATATATGAATATTATAGGTTCCAATCCCACTGTGGTTTTTCCCTTTCCGGGTTTCCTCGTAAAAAGCTTGGTGTTATGATTTTGTTGTTGATTATCTTGTGTTCTTGCATTTTATTTTCTTTCATTTGCTTCTGGTGGTTTGAGAATAAGTTTGAAAATTTATTTACTGGTAGAACACTGATTCACTCCCCCTCTCAGTGTTCCTTGATTACAACAATTGGTATTAGAGCCTAGTTCCCTCAAAGAAGCCTAACCACTTGAGAATGGTCTGAGAGATTGAATAATGGATTTCAGTTGGCAGATACAACTTTGTGTGGCACTTGAGGGTCTTGATGCAACAAGAAATGAAATAAGTTCCTTAAAGAGAAAATTGAATGTAGCTGAAGACTTCATTAATGATTTGAAAGATCAAGCCAACACTTCAAGAGACAAGAGAAAAGAGTTGATGGACAAGCTAAAGGAGAAACTGGAGCAAAGAATTGAAGACCAAAGCAAAAATGAAGAATGTGAAAAGATTTCTAGAGAGAATGTTGTATTGAAGAATGAGATGCAATCCATTGTTATGAAGATGACTAAGGAGATTGAAGACTGGAAGAAGAATGAAGAAAGTTTGAATCAATCAATAAAAGATAGATCAGATGAATGCTACAGACTTACCTATGAGAATGATCAAGTGAAGCTTGAATTGATGCAATCAAGGAATGATGGTCAAGAACTTGAAAGACAAATTGTTTCCTTGAGAGATGAACTTGCTACTACAAATGAGTACAAAAACAAATTTAATGCTAGCTCAGCAAGGCTTGATGATATGCTGGATAGTTAGAGACATGGAAAGAACATAAGAGGACTTGGATATGAAAAAGGAGAATCCTTTGGTTTTGGACAAAGCAATGCAAAGCCTAATCATCAGAAGAGCGATAATCCTCCGGTAAGACAACCGAATTCTCACAAATTCAATGGCAGATGTTTTACTTGCAATAAATTTTGTCATATTGCAAGTCAATATAGAAATAGAGTCAATCATAATAAATCATCATTCTCTGGTCAATGTTATAATTGCAATAAGTATGATAATAAGTCAATTGAATGTAGAAGTCTCAAGCATGTCAGATGCCATGCTTATAGTAGATTTGGACATATGACTAATAAATGCAGATCTAGAGGAAATCAAAGCAATAACAAAGCTAGTCAGAAGAACAATGTTGTTTTCCATGCATGCAACAAAACCGATCACATTGCAAATTATTGCAGAAGCAAGAATATGAACAAGAATGCTCTGGTAGATAAGAAAAAAGCTGATGAAAAAGGCAAGGAAAAGGTAGAAGAGATCAAGAGAAAGCATGAGAAGATGTGGGTTAGGAAATATGAATCCAAGGTAGACAGTGGATTTGCACCTAAATTCGGTGCAGGATCTTCATCCGGTAACTAAGGCATTCGATCTTAGGGGTGGCATCTTCATGCAAAATCTTGTAGAACCCCCTAAAGAGATCTGTGATTGATCAAGGTTGATTGCAGATGCTTGGAGATGATTATCTGGAATTCATCATACCGATCTTGGAATTTGGTGGATTGGATTATGTTGACTAGGGCATCCGGTTGAGCCTTACAATTGCATTTATTTCAACTTAAAGATAGGGTTTGTAAAGTTAAAAAAAGGGCAAAGTGTGAATCATTTATCACATTGCAAGCAAAAAATTGAAGCTACAGAGCATGGCGAACTAGATTTCAAGGCAATCATAAGGCTTGAGGTGATCCGACAAGAAGTTTTTGTGCAGCTGACAAAAGAAAAAGGTATTTACCAAAGCGTGCTCATCCTTTGAACTATAAATTTCTTGAAATGGCATCTTCTTCTATTGATACACCTTTGGTAGTAGAAATTTCTGAATGAGCAAGGCCACAATTCAAAGTATATCCATTTAAATCTATCAAGGATGATCCCAATGGTGCTTTTTCATCCATGCCATATGAAGTTCTACACATTGACGATGTTAGGGCATACATTCACTACACAATTGAGGAAACCAAAAGTAAGGAGATCTTAACCTTGTATATTGAGAACATAATGGATGAAGTTGAAAACCCCAAACCGAAATATGCACAACTACAGAAGAAGGGTTTCACATAGTTTGTTCATTTTCCAATGTTCGATGAAGACAAATGGGTAAGATAAATTTTGAGCCGTGTCCAGGATGAATTCATATGGCTGGACAGACCTTATAAGATAACCAAGCAGGGCATTCATGCAGTCACATGTCTCCACCAAACCGATGGACAACCTAATTTAAGGAAGGTAAAAAACACAACCATCAACAAACTAATCGGTGCTCAATATGATAGGAGGTCAATAATGATTGATGATATCTTAGAGAATGATGTCAAATTTGCATCAATGATGATTGGGTACAAATTTTATCAGTCTAGCAGGTTGAATTCGGTTTTCGGTACTACAATATATGCAACTTATTTAGATGGTGAAAGAGGATATGCAATATGACTTGTGCATAGTTCTTCTTGAAGAGCTCCTAAGAAATTTGAAGAAAAAAAATTCTAACAAGAAGCATGTTTCCAAATTCGGTTCATTGATTGTCTGTCTAGCACTATACTTCATGAATAAAATCCCTGGTATAGGCAGGGTACAATGGGAATTTGACTTACTGGTAGCTACTCAGATCAAACAAGGTCTGCAAAGATTGGGAAATAAAGAGAATCAGATAGCTTCCCTATGGAGTTTCTTCAAAAAATTTCAAGGCTGAATGAAGAATAGGGAAAGGATCCCTAAGGAATGAGTGGGCAAATATGCAGATACTATCTATTTCATGGTTGACAAGGACCAGTGCTATATGGAGGTAGTAGAGCCAAGGACAATATGGATAATGTCATTGGGCTATGAGGTTGATGATCAAACTCTTGAAGGCTATGCTCAAAATATTTTGAGAAAACCGGTTAACCCTCAAGAAGATAAATTTGGCACATTCAAAGAAAAAGACATGGAATTGCATAAGTTCACTTAGCTGGAAAGGAAAAGAAAGGTAGTAAAAATGGTCGAGGCAGTGGCTGAACATATGGGCTTTACCAGAGAAGCTATCAAGAAAGATAAGGAGAAGAAGGCTTAGATGGAGGCAGAGGAGAAATCAAACAAGCCTAAGGAGACTAAGTCTTCTCCTACTTCGGTGAAGCCATCTCCTCAATCAACAAATTAAAGCTCATGCAACAAAGGAGTATTGAAGCAAGAACTGAAACCAAAAAGAACTTATGCCATTGTATCTCCTATTGAATCTAAGATAGAGTCAGATGAGGAAGTCGAGAAAAGAAAGAAGAAAGGAGAATTTGTCAGAGTGGTTAGGAAACTATAGTCTAGTGGTGCCCAGCAAAGCAAGAAGACAAAATCAGAACCTGCTTTAATTGGTAGGCCAAAAAGAAGAAGAAATCTAAGGATAGAGCTTGATGAAGGTCTTGAATCCGGCAAGGTGGACGGTAAATATACCATCATTTCCCCATTCATTGCAAAATAATTGGTTGATGAAATAGTTAATAATGGCAATCTCAAGAATATTAGTGTATACTATGAAAATCTTGATGAGAATGATTAGAGGGAAATTGAGGAATTTGTTGTGTTGCATTTGCATAACTTTAGCAAATCATTAATTGAGTTAGAACGTAGCATTCTAAAAGATCTATATAACATTCTTGATGCTAGAAGGCCAACTACAAGTTGAGTAGATAAGGAAATGAGAGAACGTGAATTGATCAATGTCAGTGCTTTTATCTCACAAGAAGAAGTTGATAGACTTGTAGAGCAAGCCAACAAGAATGAATTTCGAAGCAAAAATAGAGTAAATAGGCTTATGGTTGGCAGGGTTGACGAAGTCAGAAAAGAAACTGAAGAGATATAGAAAAAGTTCTTAAAGAACAATCAGTTTCCAATCAACCCCAAATATGATGATGACTCATAAAAGGAAGATACTTCCCATCCAGAAGATCAGGCCAATATAATACTTCCCATCCAGAAGATCAGGCCAATATAACCCTTGATGCAGAGGACGGTCAAAATCCTTTGATTGACAAGAGCAACCCATAGATGGTGGAAGGGAAAGTTGAAGAGGTGAAAGAGACACCAAAAGATGATACTGCACCTAGTGGTGACACCAGTGCAAAGGTTGAAGAAAAAGAAAAGGATAAGGAGGAAGCTCATACTGAGTAGGAACTGGATCAAGAAAAAGATGTAGGAAAAGAAGAATCTGAGAAGGATGCTGATAAGGCCAAAGAGGTGCATAAGGGAAAGCAAAAAATTGATGATGTCCCGGTGATCATGGCAATTGACATAGTGAAGGACAAAGGGAAAATGATTTTACCACAAATTTCCATCAATTTGGATGGACCTCTTAACATTTGACAGATGTGTCTGGCTGAAAGGCTGATGGTTGTTGCAACAGTTCAGGCTCAAGCTAGTCAGAACTTGGTTAAGTCAGAGAGTGAGGATAAAAAGTTGATTGAGATGTCTATAAGTGTTTTGCAAAAGGTGGTACCGAAACTATAATTAGATCCAAATTCTAACTCCTCCGACAAGCTGTTACACTTGATTAACAATATCAGTACCAATTTTGAGTCATTGGAAAAGGCAATCACCAAGCAAGTATTGGACAGATTCAAGGAGGTGCATATGCAGACATTCTAGAAGATGATTGAAGATGACAGGGTCAGATTGAACAAAGGACTGCAGACAATCTTCGGGGCATTGAGTGAAGGAGGAAAGATATATAAATCATGCCTCACATTGCCCAAATTCACATCAAATATAGACAAGCAAATCAGTGTTTGCCAGAGAAATCTTGAGAGTATATCTCAATCATTTGACTCCAATGGAGCCCTTACCAATAGCATAGAAGGAAAATTGATGGCTCTAACTGATCAAATCTTGAGCCTAAATACAGAAAAGGACATAATACTGAGGCAGGTTGGTGAACTCCGGAACCTTATTGCCCCCCTAATGGACACCATGTTGACCAACAAAGTAGATTGCATGAGGACAATGGCACAACCAGTTCTGAAAGACTTGAAAGATGTGGAGATATATGCATTTGTTTTCACTGCCTTCATTACAATTTTGGACAACTTGAAGAATGGGTGGGATACCCACTTAGGATTTTTGAAGACTCTTTTTGCAGATATCTTCAAGTATGTATAGAATATCTGGTATATACCCTTGTATATAAGTTTTTGAGAAACACCCTAACTTTGGCATTGTTGTCAAAGGGGGAGAGTACAGTAAAAAATGTATAGAGAAACCTTTTGGTCTAAGGGGGAGCCTTAGAAATTTTGATCTAGTATACACATTGACTCAACACTTAGTCATTTTTCACGAGTGTTTCCATCAATGCCAAAGGGCGCGATTGTTGGAAATTGACACTCATCTGATGGATACCAATGCATGTATAATGGATTAGGGTTGTCATTGATGGAAACTCTTCATGGATATCCTATCTGGTAGTTATGGATTTTGGTAATCGACAGAGTGAGTGGTCTGGTAATCTGTCACCGATATTTCAGGATATCAGAGTACTTTTGGTTTGGAATCTTTGCGGTGATTTTGGTGGATAGATTTGTGCATGGGATGATAGGGATGACATGTAGAAATCATTTTGACATCATTTGGTTGATCTGCATATGTTTTAGAGATCTGGTCTAAGTCGACATTTGGTTACACATTACATTGCATTATATGGATGGTCGACTTGATGAATGTTTTATTTTGTGATTGCGGATATATATGAATGATATATAAGATCTTTTGGTGGTGTGATATGAGCGATTAGTGTGCGAGAAAGTTATTTGGCATAGTTTCACATGCACATTCACGATCCAGTAGCTAACTGAGAAGCAAAACAGAGCAGAGTTGCAGAGCAGTTACATTCATACTTGCAAAGCAGTTACATTCATACTTGTTGCACTTAACTGGAACTCATCCAAGCATTGTTTGATGTTATTTTAGAGTTCAATCATTGTAGTTATCATTATAAATGATTTGTAAGTAAGTGTGACTTCCTTATTGTAATTGAACCTTTGGTTCTAGGAAGTGTGTCTGAATACAAGTGCATTCCCCTTATGTAATATTTATGTATTCTTGATCACAATATATGAATATTGTGGGTTCCAATCCCACCATGGTTTTTCCCTTTCCTTTCCACGTAAAAATCTTGGTGTTATGATTTTGTGGTTGATTATCTTGTGTTCCTATATTTTACTCTCTTGCATTTGCTTCTAGTGGTCTGAGAATAAGTTTCAAAATTTATTTACTGGTAGAACAACGATTCACCCTCCCTCTTAGTGTTCCTTGATTCCAACACTTGCATGATATTTGGTCTAGACATAGTCAAATACAACAATCCACCAATCGTCAATCTATACTTCTTTTGTTCAACTTTTGAAGACTTTATTGAACACAATGTACCATTGAGAGGGGGGTGAATCAGTGGTTCCGAAAAACCTTTTCTTTTTAAACCAAGCTTTGAGTACTAGTTAACAACCTAAATACTAAGCAATCAAACCAGTAAGATATGAGAGGATATCAAAAGAGGAAAACACACAAATGCATAACCCACAACACCAGATGTACGAGGAAAACCCTATATGGGAAAAACCTCTGTGAGAAATGATGCTAGAGTCTACTGCTCCAATCCAGCCTCACAATAAAACAACAAGTTACAATGATTTAGGGAACCAACCCAAGGAGAACCAACCCCTACTATTTTAGGGCACCAACTCAGTGTAATATAATGAAATACAATTTTAATGCAATGATAACACCTAGTTGAAAATAAGTTCTGCAACACCTGATCAAATGATTTCTACCGGTTATCACCTTCCTCTATTTCACCGGTCCTTCTACTATTGATTATCAGATTGCTCTCTCTAATTACTTTTCATTTAATTTCTTCCTTTCTTATCTTTCTCAGATCCCCACCCTACACAGTACCACACTTGGATGCCTTCCTATCCATTCAATCTCTACCAGTACACTTGACTATTAAGACTATAACAGTTCATTGGTTATTATGTCTTTGTCGGTTAGAAGCTCTCACCGATTCAACCTGCTAACTCCACACTCTAACTCTTTGGGAAAGGAACTCTCAAATAGATAGTCTCTCTTCTTTCTCAAGATCTCCTTTCTCTCACAACTCTCATTCATCATCACTCCCTTCAGTCTCCAGTTCACATATTTATATTTTAGGGTTATCGCCAAAAGAAACATTCAAACGGTGGCGTACTAGGGTTTTCCTCTACCAACTCAATCCATATCAAATCTGATTGGATATGTTTTTCTAGAATAATGATCTGCACCATATCAAACAACACTGCCATATCCTTGCCTTCGAATGCATGTTTTCTATTTTTAGATGTCTGCAACATGCTTTTCGGTGTTGCTCTATCAATCACCTTTAATGGCTCGGTTGTTTCCTTCAACCAACGAGTACAAGGATCAGATTATCCTGCAAGGTTAGTTCAATCACCTTGCCACTCTATCTCCCTCGAGCCGTAACATCTTGCCATCTATTATCACTGTTTAGAAAATTGGGTACTCTTGTCCCATAGTTGGCTAAAAATCTGCAAAAGTGTGTTTGGCATGGCCTTGTTGCCCTTGTATTTCTTGGGTCAAAAGAGGGTTTAAGGTTTTTGAATTTTAACCCTTGCCTATGTTTTGTTAAACACCCGTGTTTTATTCCTACATTACTTTTTCCACTTAAGGAAGGGTCGGTCTATCATGAAAAGTGTCGCCCCCATTAGATTTTCCCTAGCCAGTCTTTTAAATATTTTCAATCTTTAAGCCTTTACCTATGTTCGGTTTTAATCTTTGTCGGGCTCCTTAATAATTGTGCAAGTCAATGTTGATCCTATGGTTGTTGTTGTTTTGTCGGGTAAAGATGCTTGCAGGTTAGTGTTCGTGAAATGGCGAAAAGGGTAAGTGGGCTCGACCAGAGGATTGTCCGTCAGATTAAAAGAATACATCTTCTATTGGATCCAATGGCTCACGTTGCTTCGCTAGCCCAAGATGCATGTGATTTACCTTTTGTGAAATAGAGAAAGAGTTGGCAGGTCCTAGAGGTGAGCAGTTCCTTTGCTTAAAGGGCAATTAGTTTACAGAAGATCAACGATGGGCATTGATTCGCAACCAATAGATGCATGTGTTTTACCTTTTGCAAAGTAGCGAAAAGGTCAGTGGGCCCAAAGGACAAGTAGGTCATAGTTTTTAAAGACTGATTAAGTAGAAGTTAATCAGACGACTTGTGTGGATTCGCAGCGTCAAATCAAATAGATATTAATGTTTGCGAAATAGCGAAATGATGTGGTAGTCACATGGGGGATGACTTGGCAGGATAGATGGGTTGCTCCGTGGAAAGAATTAGTGACTTTTCAGATGCACGTGGCTCCGAAGGGTAGTTGAGGGCCCACCTTGATTTAACCGACAGTTATGTTGAAAATGGTAAAGTAAAACACGTGGCGACCTTAGAATGGAACCCAATGGAATTATTTGAGTGAATAGCTGACTACCATGTGACATTCATTAGCCAGTGATGAAACAAAGCAAGTGGTCTTCGAGCAAAGGGCCCACTTTAAATGTTTGAGCACGTTAAATGGTGTTCATCTCGAGGTGGATCCAATGGTTGTCGTTGTTTCGTAGCTCGAAGATGCCTGCAGTTAAGCCTTCGCAAAATGGAAAAAATCATTAGCCGTCATGGTTGTGCACAGTTAGTTAAGAATACTGGCAGTCACTGTAGGAAGTAACGATCGAGCAAGTAGATGATGATTTGATGGCCGACGTTGTTTCATGTGGTAAAAGTGCACAAGGTTTAAGGTCCACGAAGTAGCAAAAATAAGGTAGGGCCCATCACTAATACAAAGGGACCAGAAGGAGTAAAGCCAGTGTAAGTTTCCAAGGATCCGACCATTGTCATTTCTTTGTGAAGGAAAGGTGTGGGGTTTTTAAACTCTACGAAATGGTGAAACAAAAAAACAGAGAAAAACTCAGAAGGCTTGTGATCCGTTGGAGCTCGTTTTTGAATTCGATTTGCGAATTCAATTCTGAGGTGACGACCGGAGCATGCGGGATTAACTTCTCAATTCAATGCCAAGCTGCCGTATTAAGGTCCACATCAATTGAATGTTAGCATGATTTCGACAAGTTTGTTGCAGAGGAGCTGGTGCAAAGCGAGTTTCTTCAGGTGGGTAACAGGTTTTTATGTTTTTCTTGCTAAGTTGCAGTTTGAAAATCAGTGTTATTGTGTGAATTGCCTCGTTAAATTTTTGTGTAAATCTCAATTGATAATTGCATTAACGGGATGTCGCCAAGAAGGGATTTCATAGGGAAGGTAAATTATCAAGATAGGAATATATGTGATGACTTCCTGGAACAACTAACCATGTCTACCAATGTCGGGGCCAAAGCTAAAGAATTGGTGACAAAAAACCCTCGTTTAAGAATTGGAGACGGTCTATATGATAAAGGCAATTGGTTAAGGGATCCACAGATAGGGATATCAGGTCTAGGACTTTTCAAGGTAGGTTTTGGTCAGAGACATTCCCTTGCCCCATTAAATAGTGTATGGGAATCAGATGTGGGAAAGCTCGTAGTCCCCGACGTCTTCATGGATGTAATTTGTTGACCCTGATTGCACAAAATTATGACCCTATAGCCAAATGTATTAGAAATATAAAAGGAGCAACCTTAATTGAGATCAATGATGATGATTTCAAGAAGGTTTTCAAGCTCAGTGAAGTGTCCAATTATCTAGATCCTATCAACTTTGAGACACTTGCACAAGTCTACAATGTGCAAAGGGATCACCTTAGGAGTGGCCCACTCAAAGAGTTTTTTGTCAAGATAGGAGGGTTAACTGTTGTAGGCCCTATTACCATGGAACCTTTCTCCCTGAACTTGTTTACTCTAAGGGCTAAGTGCATGTATTAGTCACTTTGTCATATTTTTGGAGATGCTAAGAAAAACATGCCAAACCATTATATGCTGATGATAGCACAGATTCTGAACCCCTCTCTGGCAGTAACATTTGACTATGTACCTTACCTCACTGATGCAATTCATGAAGGGTTAGTAGGCATAAAAAATGGTAAGGTGGATAGGCCTTTGGGATGGTACTCCCTTCTCATTCACATGTTTTTATTTAAAGGTGTTGATTATTTTGCTAGTGAAATGGAGCTAATAAAGAAAAAAGATGGTGAAGAGATGCCAGTGCAATTATGGAGCACCCTTCTATCCTAGGATAGAGAAGATGCCAGTTAGCTAAAGTTTGATAGGTTCTTTGCATCTAAAATCAGGATTCTCTTGTGTGCAGAAAACCCTAGGATCCCTAAGGCTCTCTTAGAATTCCTCGGGCCCTAGGAATTTGCTGAAGGTATTAAAATTGTTCATAATTGGGGTGATATGTATTTGTACCCTGTTTCTACAGTTTTAAGAGTTTATGGTTTCAGAGGCACTCCATATTTATTGCCTTATCAAGTCCCACTGAAGATAGGGATTACATAAATCTTAAGGCAGATTGGAGGTGTGCAAGAGGCAGAGTTGACAAATAGAGGTAAAGGGACTATTTTCCCAACTATTACCATGGCTCATCATTTTGTGATCACCAAAGGTGGATGGAAGTGTTTTGATTAATTCTTTAAACCATATAGGTTGTCTACTGTAGTTTCAAGATTTGTAGACCCTGAAGATTTTTTCAATGGCATGTTTAGAAAGAGAGAAATATGTAAAGGTAGGCCACACCAATTTCATTTCCCTGAAGATTTGATTAGGAATGAATTCAATTTGGATGAGCAAGAATTGAGGAAAGAGAAGTGGGTGGCATACAAAAGGGCTCTTGACTTCATTCATCAATTTGATAGTAGTTATGACCCTCCTTCTAGTTTTAATCCCTTTGAGGAAAAAATCAAATTCTTAATTCCTTATTTTGAAGACCTCATGAAAAATTTGAAAGAAAAGAGGGAGGCTATAATGAGAGATGGTCTTGACATGGTTAGATTGGTTCTAGGTAAGCCTGCCTTTGCTAAGGCTATCCCACTAGGTGATTATGTAATGCACAAGAAATCAAAATACAGTGTGATGATACCAGTGACTGGTCAGCCTTCTACTTCAAAGGGGAAAAGAGAAATTGAAGATGTCATTGACATCCAAGACTCCCCTAAACGGCAAAGAGTGGGGAAGGAAGTGCAAACCAATGGGCCTCTGTATAGTCCATCTCAATCCCCTATCCACATAGAAGATGAGCAAGCAGTGGCCGAACAATTGTTACAGTTAGGGAGTCTTGGGGAGATTGCCTACACATATGAGGAAACATAAGAGGGGATGCTAGAAGAGCCACCTAGTGCTGAGATGAACTTGAGTGAAGGTGAGTTCAAAGGTAAAGAGCTAGACCTAATTTTCAAGCAAGCTAGTGAGGAGTTCTTAGCAGATAGTAACTTTGTTACAACAGGGGCCTTCATGCAATTTGTATGGAAACAAAACATGGAACAATTGAAGGCCAGATGTGAAAAAAGGAAGAGTGAGCAGCCTCACAAAGATGCAACTCTGGTGGAGGAAGAGGTAAAACAAGAAATGATTGAAGAATTCAAGGCAATTACTCCTGAAAAGGGAAGAGAGATGGTTTGAAAGGCTGGTGTTTTAATCCTCCCTGAGTGGGATATAGCTGATGCTTTGGTACTTGAAGCAGTCAGGAAAGAAACCAAGCCTATGGAAGGAGTGACATTCAGCAAAGATAATGCTTCTTTAGTCATGTGGTCATTGAAAAAGGATGAAAATAGAAGAAGGAAAGATGCCTTAGATTCTAGTTTCCTAGGAGGTATGATTGTGAAAATAGTCCAAGATACAGGGGTGGTAGAAGCTGCTAGTACAGTTTTAGAAACTACAAAATTCAGTGTAGCAGTGGGAGAAAATGAGGCAAAGGAAAAGGCTAATCTCTAGTTGAAATTGGAAACAATCTTGAAGGCTTATAATGAGGCCAAAGAAGGGATAACTAACTGAGATAACATCATTGCTAGACTTCAGAGTCAGTTGGCAGGACAACACCATCAAGGTGAGTCTTGTACTCTAATGATAACTTCTTCTCCAGCAAGACTTCCACCTACAAGTCCTATCATAGAATATCCTCTTTCTCCTATGCCTTTTGGTTTCCAATCAGCCGAAACTTTTCAACATGAGTTGGAAAGGTTGAAACAGGCTCAAGCCCTATTTGCAAGTAAGTATGGGGAGAAGGTAAAGGCCAGAATTTCAAAATTTGCTGATTTAGTTAGGGCCTCTATCGTACATATTTCTGTGAAGAGGATTCTGAACATTTTGACTGAATTAAGAGAAGATGAGACTACTTTGGAACCGATTCTAAATAAGTGGATGCCTAGGGGAAAGGACTTAGAGCTTATGTGTTCATCCCATGCAGATGCAGAGGAAAATGATAGTCTCAGATCTACCTGTGAATTCATAAAAGAAATGAATATACTCTCAGAAGAAAGGGCAGGTGTGAAGAGAAAATCCCAATTGTATAGGAAGGAATATTCTGATCACAAATATGAGTTGTTCCCCGGGGGTTTTGTTGGTCCGACTCAGATAAAAGAGGAGAAGGCATGGATGGAAGAGATGGACCACAAATTGTCCCAAAGGGTTAATGAAATCATCAACATTGATGACATGTCCTTATTTGTCAAGAAAATTGAGGAGATTGAAAAGGTAAAGTCACATTATGGTTTCATAGAAACAAAAACTGGGCAGTTAAGGGTCACTTGGAAAAGGCTAGAAGGGATGAAGAAGAAGATTGTTAGCTTCTCTTGGGTGGGTGATGACGTGTTCCAGGAGTGGAAGGACAAGTATGCTGCACAAAGAGAAGATATTGAAAAATAGTTAGAAGATGTTGCAGTGGAACAACAAACTGAAGAGGCTGATGATATTGAAAAGGACTTGTAACTGTTTCTTGAAGGACATTGTGGTTTGTAACAAACTTTTCTTAGGAATGTCCGAAGCTTGTATGCATCCATGATATTATAAATGGATATGAGGACTAGTAAAAAGGGATCACAAGAATTTTTGTAAAAAATCTCTGCAGAAATATATCTGGGTTTTTCTAGCTTTTACAGAGAACACTTTGAGTTGTGTAAAAAATATTTTCAAAATGAATATAAAGATACAGAACAATACTTTTCAGGCCTAAATCTGTGTTGTCTTCTGGTGTGATCTGTTAATTTGTTGGTTTCATTTAAATAGTCTAGGGTTATTTGATTGAAAATGGATTGTAAGGCAGTCATATGGATATGTTTCTAGCTTTTCTCTTCAAGGAAGAGGAATTAAAAATGCATGAAATATCTCTATTAGTAAATCAATTGTTTGCTCATTTTGAATTTGATGAATGGTTTTAGTTTTAAGAAGATAAAACTCATGTATATGTAAGGCATGTATGGGGTTAACATAAGGCCGACGTGATGAAACGTATGATGTTATTCAGTTTTGGAGCTTTAATTTGATTTGGGTGACTCTGTAGCCCGAGATCAGGCATTGGTATCTAATTGTAGGATTCTTTCTATCTTTCTTGAAGATCAATACTGAAAATGAATACAAGTTTTTCTTTTATTGTTTCAGTTTCATTGAGGTGATGAAATCCACGGGTTTTTTTTGCACTGGTTTATTGTGGATCTCAGTCTTAAAGTGTGAAAATATTCACATAAGGGATACCCACCTGAACTTTGTATAAGTTCAAAGTGTAGAAGGTCTCAAAACCTTGTTATATGTTACTCTTGAGTTCTATTTCCTTGATCTCTTCATATGCAAACACAGTTATTTTATTTCTTACAGGAAGGATAGTAGGGAAATCAAAATTTGAGACTAACAAAAGTGGTGACTCTATTGGGGACTAGTCATAGTGTGTTTTATGTTACAGATTGGTGCCTGAATTAGTTCGAAAGTTTGTTCGGATATTAGTGTGTTGTGGAAGATTGCCTGATCTCTTATTTGTGCTATCTTTCTCTTTGAGAATCTTCTTGATTTTGTTAAATCTTTGTAAGTGATTTGTTTAAGCTTTTTTTCTTATTTCCCACAATCCTTGTGGGTGGTGACTCTGACAATTATAACCAGTCCTTTTAAATAAGTGTAACTCTTTTAAGAAAAATAAGCACAATGTAGAGAGGAAGGAACACCAAGTCATTCATGAGGAAGCATCCTCAAGAGACATTGCAAGAGGGATTACTTGAACAGGCAAGGAGAGGTCAGAAAAGATCAGTTGTACATGAGCCATCCAATGCTGCTTGGGTACAAAAGAGCTTTAATGCGGGTAAGTCATCTGAAAAGCCCATATATGCTAATTCGAATTCTTCTTCCCGTGAGTCTGATTAGGATATTTTGGGTTTCCATTCTGGGTTGTTTGGTAGTAATGAGGAAGTCCAAATTCTAAATCAAAGGATATCTCATATTAGTTTATCCGGGAAAGATAGGAACAGTTCAAATATTAAGAAGGACTCTATACCCAGAACAATAGATGGAAATATCAGTTTAATTGACATTGACCAAGTTAATGTATCAGATTATGAAGAAATTTTCCCTGACGAAGATAAGGTATCCCAAGAAATTGAGGTCTTGAATAGAAAAGTCCATCATTTAATTTCCTTAAGGGCACAAAAGGAAGCAAATAAGGAAAAGGAGGTAAAAGAAAAATTGATGGAAAGGGATAGGCTTCTAAGACAAATTGCTGATCTTGAATTATTCACCCAAGAGAAAGCTAAGAGTGAGGATGAGGGTCCAGTCATTAGAGAAATTCTATTTGCTAAGACTAACCCTGCATACAAACTTGTTGTGCAACCGAATAGGGAAGTCCTTAGTGACCCACAACCTATTATAACTAATGTTGATAAGGGGAAATAGAAGTGCATGGAAGATGGGTCTAGGTCTAATACTACAGCGAAGATCTCTCATATGTTATCTGCACATGAGAGAGAGATAGAGAGGATGAGGAAAGAGAAAGAAGATCTGCAAAGGGAGTTGGAAAAGGCTGAATTAGAAGTAGCCAATCAAGAGGTTAAAAGGAATATTAATTACCTAAAATCTCCTCCTATAATTTTTCCTTTCAGCAGACCCAAATAAACTTGTTCCTCAGCAAGCCTCACTCCCTCCAGTCAAAATTCAATCAACCCTGCCTATGAGTACAGTCCCAGCTAATTTAGCCCCTATTACCAACCAAGGTAACCAAGTCCATGTGACTCACAACCCTAATGTAAGAATGAACATGGGAAATAACCTTGCTGCTAACCAATTCCAGAGAAGACCCATTAATTTAGAACTATATAGGCAGCTCTTCTTTGATGGAATTCCAAGGTATCCTAACCATGTTCGTACAAAATTAAGGGATATACTCCACAAATTTGCTGGAAACAATGCAATCAGTGCAGAAGAGCACTTAAAATATTTTGGTGACTTAATAAATGATTTTGAAATTGTAGCTGAAGATGTCATCATGAAATTGTTTGTGTAGTCCTTAGTAGATGATGCAAGGGATCGATATAGAGGTCTCCCTGTCAATAGCATTGGGTCTTGGGAAAATTTTAAAAATTGCTTTCAAGAACAATATGGTGAAAAGACAAATGTGAGCTTCATGCTCAATGAATTCAATAATATTAGAAAGTTTGATAATGAAATTGTTATAGACTTCAATGCTAGATTTCAGAAAGCTATGCATAGGCTCTATCAAGTAATGAGGTTAGATGATAATATGTGTCTGAATACTTATTGTAAAGCGAAAAATTGAACCCTAGGTGTTCCCCCCACTCCAAGGAGAAAGGAGGTCACTAGGATTGATGGTTTTCACTTAGGAGGGACTTTACATTCAAAAGAGGGGTTGAAACCCACAAGATCCGATCCCACAAATGCAAGATTGGATTCTAAATGAGTTTCAAGGGTTAAGACAGCAAGGCTACCCTCTTTTGTAAAGAATGTAGATAGAAGGATTGAGCTAGGAATGCATGTAAAGTGAGAAAGATTCACTTATAAACAGAGATAGGAATATAGGATGAAGCTGCAGACCTAGAATTAGTAGTAAAATGTTGAGACGACGCTGTCCTGCAAATTTGAGCGAAAGTTGATGGGACGATGGTGCCCAGTGTGCACACGGTCCTCCAAAAAATCCGCGAAACGAAGGGGGATCTGTTCGTCTCTGCACAAGGATTCCAGATCTTGAATTACAGCCGCGTACCTGCAACCTACACACAGAAAAGAGAGGACGATTGGGGGGTTAGGGATTAGGGGTTTGCCTTTAGGTCAAACCCCAGTTTTGGAATTAACCAAGAAATGAGAATGCTGTAAATGTAAATGATTGTAATGTAAACAAGTACTAATACCTTGTTGTAAGAATGTTTGTATTCTTACATGCGAAGGTGTAAATGTTGTTGTATGTTGTATGTTGTATGTGGTATGTGATCTCCTCTTCAATGGTTGAATCCTTGTCTTGAATGCAACACTTAGCCTTGAATGGAGACTTAGAATGATCAATTGCTTGAAGGAATGCTTGAATGCTTGAATGCTTGAATGTCACTTCCGCGTCTTGTACACATATGTCCTCCCTCCCCAAAATGGGAGAGGAAATGTAGTTTATATACTTGCCAATTAGGGTTGAAAGATTGATTTTTCCGACCTTGGGCCGACATAGCAACCTTATTTTCCAATTTGCAAACTTAAAGACCCGAAGCCCCATAAGAGACCGTGCCCAAAATAGGGCCAGGGACCAGGGCACTGGGCGCCATGGTCCCACCTCCAGGGACAACAGGGTGCAAGGAGGATCAGGCCAGGGTGCTGAAAAATGCAGTTTTTGGTGTCATAAACAGGTTTCGGGGTCTCCATTCAGGTTCAGTGTTGCGTCGCCATTGTGAAGACCCAAATGCAGTCAAAATTGCAAGTGTCGCAATTTTAGGACGCTACACTTATTAAAATACTTTTGATTCTAAAATGGCTTATATTCTGAGGGATAAAAATCCACATAGTCTGAGGGATGCATTTAGGATCACCATCAATGTGGAGAGTAATAGGAAAGCATCTGGGAAAGTAGGAAGGAGAACTGATGGTAGGTTGTGGCAAGAATCAAAACAACAACCCAATAAAGTTGCTAAGGAAGAAGACAAAATAGAGAAATTAGTGATTGCCATGAAAGATCTTACTGCCAAGGTGAGTAAAAATGATAAGCCTCACTACAATTGGCAAGATAGGCCTCCTAGATTGTATGACATGCCTTATAACACCACTTGGAAGGATGGCAAACCTCAAAATGAGAAGCCAAAAAAAACTCAGAACCAAGATACCCCAGATCCTTTGAAAGGAGGAAATGTTCATAATATGGAGAACACTCCTTGATGCATAGCTTGTGATGGACCACATTCTCCTCATCAATGTGTTGTAGCTCAAGCCCTTGAAGAATCCATGAGAAAAGAGGCTGAGCTTGATATTAATATGTTTGAAACTATTATTGAAAGTGATGATGAGTCATTACAAAGTGAATTTAGTGAATGTGATGTGCTAAATAGTAAAAGGTCTTACCAAGGACAGTTGACACTTGATTGGCATCCCACCTTGAATGTGGTGACTATTGAAGATGAAGAAGTTAATCTTAGAAGACCCAGTGATGAAGAAGTAAGAAATCTTACTAAGGCTGCTATAGCCAAAGCCAAGCATAATTACAACTTGAGAAGTAGTAAGAAGGATGGGGACCAAGGTGAACCTAGCTCAATGTTCATAAAAGAAGTATCCCAGAAGAAAGCAGCAAGTAGTGGCACTTTTCCTCAAGATGGTCAAGAAAAGAAGAACCAAATTAAAGATGTAGCCAAGGGTATGGATAATAATGCCACTGGTGATATACAAGGAACTGCCACAATGAAAAAGGCAAGTCAACCTAAGATAGAGAAAGTTAAAACTAATACTGAGTTGGTCAATAGTTCTACTTTTGATATGACTTAGGCTCTTACCCAGATGAAGGTCACAGTCCCTTTGATAGAATTATCGAAAATAAAGGAACATAGAGAAGTTGCTTTATCCTTGTTTTCTAAGATCTCTGACAATAATACAGCTATGCCTTCAGTTTCAATGGAAGGTGAAAAGGATCATGAGCTGCAAACCCCAGAGGTATATGTTGGAACAACTATTACACAAGAGCTTTCACAAGTTGATCCTTTTTATGTTACTTTGTTAGTGAATAACCAATTAATTAAGAACTATATGATAGATTCTAGTGCAGTTGCAAATTTAATGCCTTATGGTGTCATGAAAGAATTAGGATTGTAAGTAAATATAGTGTATGGGAAGTGTTATGCTATGGACAATAGAGAAGTGCCAGTGATAGGTACAATAAAAGATGTGGAAGTAAAATTAACAGCATTCCCTGAAGCAACATATAAGATGGATGTCATTGTAACTGACACTAAACCTCACTATGGCATGCTTTTATCCAGACAATGGGATGCAGCAGTAGGTGGAAATGTTCAGTTGGATCTGTCATATGCTACTATCCCGATCAACGGAAGCCATGTTAAGCTGTATAGAGAACCACGTGCCCCTAGGGTAATTGAGAAAGTAGACCCTAGTATGTTAAACTGTATGATTGACGTGGATCTTGATAATTTTAGAATACAACCAATTTTGCCTCAATTGGAAAATACTGAGTCTATTGTGATTGAATTGGAATCTCAATAGCATGGTTTGTGGCACATGTATTTTGATGGAGCTTTCTCTAAGGAAGGATTTGGAGTAGGAGTTCTTTTTGTATCCCCATCAAGTATAACCTTCAAATATTCCTTTTTGCTAGCCTTTCAGTGTACAAACAATACTGCTGAATATGAAGCCTTGTTATTGGGGTTTGAAGTTTCAAAAAGGCATGGGATTCAGTTGTTAAGAGTACTAGGAGATTCAGAGTTGGTTGTTTCTCAGGTCAGATCTAAGTATGCATCTAAGAATGATAGACTGAAAAGATATAAGCATGCAGTATGGGATGTGATTGAACATTTTAGTGCATTCTCTATTAATTGGATAGAAAGGTCAAAGAATATCATGGCTGGTTTCTTTGCAAATGTTGCATTAAAAAATGATGATGTAACACTAACTGGTGTGTCCATAGTTGAGATAAAAGATAGGCCTACCATTCCTGACAATGTATATAATTGGCAAGTGTTTTCTAATGATGAAGACATTCTCAGATTCATACAATGCATTGATGACTATGATGGACAAAAAATTGATTGCAATGCATTGGTAGAAGTGGTTGAAGATAGGGAAACTATGTTTGGGAATGACATGGTTCAATTGGAAACTAATGAAATACCTAAAGGGTTAGTAGAATTGGAAGGCATGTTTATTTACAGTGACAGTCATTTGCATCCGCAGTCAACCACCAAGTGAGATGAATTAGAGGAAGTGAACTTAGGGACTGAATCATCCCCCAAGTTGGTGTATATTGGAAAAAAATTGTCTCCTCATGTTAGAGTTAACCTTATTAATTTATTGAAGAAATATAAACATGTTTTTGCTTGGTCTTATGAAGATCTGAAGGTGTATAGTCAAGATCTTTTTCACCATGAAGTCCCTTTGCTTCTAGGTGCTAAGCCTTTTAGATAGAAACAAAGACCTATTAACCCCCTTTTGGAATCCAAAATGCAGCAAGAATTAACCAAGCTAAGGGAAGGAGGAATCATTAAGCCTATAAGGAATTCATCATGGGTGTCTAATTTGGTCCCAATTAGGATGAAGAATGGGGACATAAGACTCTATGTTGATTTTAGGAACCTAAATGTTACCTCTTTGAAAGACAATTACTCTTCTCCTAATATGGAAGCAATATTGCAGAGAGTAATTGGTTGTTACCTATTGTCTATGATGGATGGTTTCTCAGGATATAACCAGGTGTTAGTGAAATAATCTAAACAATTCAAGACTACTTTTACCACCCCTTGGGGAACATATGTATATGTAAGAATGCCTTTTGGTTTGAAAAATGTTGGAGCTACTTTTCAGAGAGCAATGGATGTAGCTTTCAAGGAATTCATTAATATTATCATGGTAGTGTATCAAGATGATTTAGCATGTTTCTCCAGAAGGGCAGATGACCACTATGGGCACTTGGAAAATGTTTTCAATAAAGCTCTGGAATATGGTGTCTCCTTAAATCCAAAAAAGTGTCATTTTGTTGTCACTTAAGGGAAGTTGCTTGGGAATATTGTCTCCAAAGAAGGGGTTAGAATAGACCTTGAAAGGATTGAAGCTATAAACAATGTACCTAAGCCAAAGAATGTTAAAGGTATCCAATATTTCTTGGGCAAGGTAAATTTTGTTAGAAGATTTATTGCAAATTTTGCAGAGATAGTCAAGCCCATTGTTAAATTGCTTAAGAAGGATACAAAGTTATGCTGGGATGCAGAAGCTTCAAAGGCTTTTGATGAAATAAAAAAGGCAATTCAGGAGGCACCAGTGTTGAAGTCCCTGACTATAGTAAGCCTTTCTCTTTGTTTTCTTTTGCTTCATATCATACAGTGGTTGCAGTTCTTCTACAAAAGGATAATGAAGGATATGAACATCCTATAGCTTTTTATAGCAAATATTTACAGGCTGTAGAGTTAAAATATGAAATTATGGAGAAGCAAGCATATGCTTTGGTCAAGGCGGTTAAAGCATTTAGGCCCTATCTTGTAAATGCACAAGTAATTGCTTATGTCCCACATGCGGCTATCAAAGATATTTTATCTCAGTCTGAGGTCAGTGGTAAAAGATGCAGATGGATAACCAGAATTCAGGAGTTTGATTTAGAGATTAAGATCACTAAATTGGTGATAGGTTTAGGCCTTGCTAAGTTGATGGCTGAATCAAACCTTCTTGATGTTGAAGTGAATAATGTTGAAATTGAGAACATCTTGGTCAAAAGTATTGAGACACAGTCGTGGTACTCAGAGATAGTGCATTTTTTAAGGAATGCAACATATTCAAAGGGAATGACCCACAACCAGAGGACACTAAGATTAAAATCTCAAAAATATGTCCTCATTCAGGGTGATCTGTATTGGCGGAATAGAGATGGGGCATTGCTGATGTGTTTGGATAAATCCCAGGCTAAAAGGGTGTTAACTGAAATGCATGATGGAGTGTGTGGAGGTCATTACTTTGCCAAGACTACAACTGGTAAGATAGTTAGGGCTAGTTATTATTGGCCCAGTTTGTTCAAAGATGCCCATGAACATGTTTAGAGATGTGACCCATGCCAAAAATTTTCATCCAAATTGAAGTATGAGGGAGCCTTACCCCTCAACCCAGTCACAGTGGAAGCCCCTTTTGTCCAATTGGGCATTGATTTTATTTGAGAAATAGTTAAAAAATCAGGAAGAGGTCATAGGTGGATTATAGTGGCTACTGATTATTTCACCAAGTGGATCGAAGCTATACCTAATAGGAGAGCCACAAGTAAGGTTGTTATTGACTTCCTGATGGATAATTTTATAACCAGATTCGGTGTTCCTGTGAAACTAGTAATGAATAATGCCATGAGCTTCAAGTCAGAGGAGTTCATTGAATTTTGTACCAGTCATGGAATAATTATGTTCTATTCTTCACCATACCATCCTCAGGGTAATGGGAAAGTTGAATCTAGCAATAAGAGCCTTCTGAACATTATTAAGAAAATCCTTGAGGAGAACAAAAGGTCTTGGGACCAGAAGTTAAAGTTATCCCTTTGGGCAGATAGGGTTACTGTCAAGAAAGCAATTGGTGTTTCACCTTTTGAGTTGGTGTATGGCATGCAATCTAGGGTGCCAATTAATAATTTGCTTCTTGTATACAAGTTCCTGCAAGTTGAGGATATGGAGTTATCCGAACCTATGGAGGACAAAATGATTCAAATGGTGGAGGTAGAAGAAATCAGAACTTTGGCCCATAAGAGGAATTTGAAAATCCAGCTGCAATCCAAATATTTGTTTGATAAAAGGACCATACTAAGGAAGTTTCAGATAGGTGACATGGTTCTTCAATAGAATGCAAGAGGGAAAGACAAAGGGAAACATAAGAAATTTAAATCATTATTGGTAGGCCCTTCCATTGTTTGTGATCTGAATGGAAAAGACTAATATTTTTTGCAAACAATGAGTGGTGAAGTACAGGAATTTCTTGTGCATGGACAATTCCTAAAGCATTACTTCTCCTAAGTCCATGCATAGTAGGTCTTAGTCTGTATATATTTAGGTTTTATTTTGTTGGTTGTTTTTGGGCTTGCGTTTGGTCTATTCTCCAGAGTTTCTGAATTCTTGTGTTGATTTTGCAATCAAACATCCCTAGTCAGAGCCGTTGTTATCACTGTTTAGAAAATTGGGTACTCTTGTCCCATAGTCGGCTAAAAATCTGCAAAAGTGTGTTTGGCATGGCCTTGTTGCCCCTGTATTTCTTGGGTCAAAATAGGGTTTAAGGTTTTTGAATTTTAACCCTTGCCTATATTTTGTTAAACCCTCGCATTTTATTCCTGCATTACTTTTTCCACTTAAGGAAGGGTCAGTCTATCATGAAAAGTGTCCCCCCCGTTAGATTTTCCCTAGGAGGTCTTTTAAATATTTTCAATCTTTACGCCTTTACCTATGTTCGATTTTAATCTTTGTCGGGCTCCTTAATAATTGTGCAAGTCAATGTTGATCCTATGGTTGTCGTTGTTTCGCCGGGTAAAGATGCTTGTAGGTTAGTGTTCATGAAATGGTGAAAAGGGTAAGCAAGACCGACCAGAGGATTGTCTGTCAGATTAAAAGACGACATCTTGTATTGGATCCAATGGCTCGTGTTGCTTTGCTAGCCCAAGATGCACGTGATTTACCTTTTGCCAAATAGCGAAAGAGTTGGCGGGTCCCAGAGGTGAGCGGTTCCTTTGGTTAAAGGGCGATTAGTTCAAAGAAGATCAATGATGGGCGTTGATTCACAGCCAAAAGATGCATGTGTTTTACCTTTTGTGAAGTAGTGAAAAGGTCAGTGGGCCTGAAGGACAAGCAGGTCGTGGTTTTTAAAGACCGATTAAGTAGAAGTTAATCGGATGGCTTGGGTGGATTCGCAGCATCAAATCAAATGGAGATTAATGTTCGTGAAATAGGGAAATGATGTGACGGTCACATGGAGGATGACTTGGTAGGACATATGGGTTGCTCCGTGGAAAGAATTAGTGACTTGTCAGATGCATGTGGCTCCAAAGTGTAGTTGAGGGTCTGCCTTGATTTAACTGGCAGTTATGTTGAAAATGGTAAAGTAAAACACGTGGCAGCCTTAGAATGGAACCCGATGGAATTATCTGAGCAAATAGTTGACTGCCATGTGATGTTCATTAGCTAGTGATGAAACAAAGCAAGTGGTCTCTGAGCTGAGGGCCCACTTTAAAGGTCTGAGCACATTAAAAGGTGTTCATCTCAAGGTGGATCCAATGGTTGTTGTTGTTTCACAGCTCAAAGATGGCTGCAGTTTAGCGTTCGCGAAATGGCGAAAACTGTTAGGCATCATGGTTATGCGCGGTTAGTTAAGAAGACTGGCAGTCGCTGTAGGAAGTAAAGATCAAGCAAGTAGATGATGATCTGATGGCCGACATTGTTTCATGTGGTAAAAGTGCACAAGGTTTAAGGTCCATGAAGTAGCGAAAAGAAGGTAGGGCCCGTCACTAATACAGAGGGACCGGAAGGAGTAAAGGCAGTGTAAGTTTCCAAGGATCCAACGATCGTCCTTGCTTCATGAAGGAAAGGTGTGGGGTTTTTAAACTCTGTGAAAAGGTGAAACAATCAAACAGAGAAAAGCTCAGAAGGCTTGTGATCTGTTGGAGCTCATTTTTTAATTCGATTTTCGAATTCAATTCTGAGGTGACAGTCAAAGCATGCGGGATTAACATCTCAATTCAATGCCAAGATGCCATATTAAGGTCCACATCAATTGAATGTTAGCATCATTTTGACAATTTTTTTGCAGAGGAGCTAGTGTAGAGTGAGTTTCTTTAGGCGGGTAACAGATTTTTATGTTTTTCTTGCTAAGTTGCAGTTTGAAAATTAGTGTTACTGTGTGAATTGCCTCATTAAAGTTTTGTGTAAATCTCAATTGATAATTGCATTAATGAGATGGTGCCAAGAAGGGATTTCATAGGGAAGGTAAATTACCAAGATAGGAATATATGTGATGACTTCTCGGAACAACTAACCATGTCTACCAATGCTGGGGCCAAAGCTAAAGAATTGGTGCCAAAAAACCCTCGTTTAAGAATTGGAGATGGTCTATATGATAAAGGAAATTGGTTAAGTGATGCATAGATATGGATATCAGGTCTAAGACTTTTCAAGGTAGGTTTTGGTTAGAGACATTCCCTTGCCCCATTAAATAGTGTATGGGAATCGGATGTGGGAAAGCTCGTAGTCCCCGACGTCTTCATGGATGTAGATTTGTTGACCCTGATTGCACAAAATTATGACCCTATAGCCAAATGTATTAGAAATATAAAAGGAGTAGCCTTAATTGAGATCAATGATGATGAGTTCAGGAAGGTTTTCAAGCTTAGTGAAGTGTCCAATTATCTAGAGCCTATCAACTTTGAGACACTTGCACAAGTCTACAATGTGCAAAGGGATCACCTTAGGAGTGGCCCACTCAAAGAGTTTTTTGTCAAGATAGGAGGGTTAACTGTTGTAGGCCCCAGTACCATGGAACTTTTTTTCACTAAACTTGTTTACTCTAAGGGCTAAGGGAATGTATTGGTCACTTTGTCAGATTTTTGGAGAAGATGCTGAGAAAAACACGCCAACCCATTGTATGTTGATGATAGAACAGATTTTGAACCCCTCTTTGGTAGTAACATTTGACTATGCACCTTACCTCATCGATGCAATTCATGAAGAGCTAGTAGGCATAAAAAATGGTAAAGTGGATAGGCCTTTTGGATGTTACTCCCTTCTCATGCACATGTTTTTATTTAAAGGTGCTGATTATTTTGCTAGTAAAATGGACCTAATAAAGAAAAAAGATGGTGAAGAGATGCCAGTGCAATTATGGAGCACCATTATGTCCTGGGATAGAGAAGATTCCAGTTACCTAATGTTTGATAGGTGCTTTGCATCTTAAATCAGGATTCTCTTGTGTGTAGAAAATGCTAGGATCCCTAAGGCTCTCTTAGAATTCCTCAGGCCCCAAGAGTTTGTTGAAGGTATTAAAATTTGTTCATAATTGGGGTGATATGTATTTGTACCCTATTTCTAAAGTTTTAAGAGTTTATGGTTTCAGAGGAATTCCATATTTATTGCCTTATCAAGTCCCACTGAAGATAGGGATTGCAGAAATCTTAAGGCAAATTGGAGGTGTGCAAGAGGCAGAGTTGACAAATAGAGGTAAAGGGACTATTTTCCCAACTATTACCATGGCTCATCATTTTGTGATCACCAAAGGTGGATGGAAGTGTTTTGAAGAATTCTTTAAACCATATAGGTTGTCTATTGTAGTTTCAAGATTTGTAGACCCTGAAGATTTTTTCAATGGCATGTTTAGAAAGAGAGCAGCATGTAAAGGTAGGCCGCACCAATTTCATTTCCCTGAAGATTTGATTAGGAATGAATTCAATTTGGATTAACAAGAATTGAGGAAAGAGAAGTCGGTGACATACAAAAGGGCTCTTGACTTCATTCATTAGTTTGATAGTAGTTATGACCCTCTTTCTAGTTTTAATCCCTTTGAGGAAAAAATTAAATTCTTAATTCTTTATTTTGAAGACCTCATGCAAACTTTGAAAGAAAAGAGGAAGGCTATAATGAGAGATGATCCTAACAGGGTTAGATTGGTTCTAGCTAAGCTTGCCTTTGCTAAGGCTATCCCACCAGGTGATTATGTAATGCACAAGAAATCAAAATACAGTGTGATGATGCTAGTGATTGGTCAGCCTTCTACTTCAAAGGGGAAAAGAGAAATTGCAGATGTCATTGACATCCAAGACTCCCCTAAAAGGAAAAGAGTGGGGAAGGAAGTCCAAACCAATGAGCCTCTGTATAGTCCATCTTAATCCCCTATCCACATAGGAGATGAGTAGGCGGTGGCCAAACAATTGTTATAGTTAGGTAGTCTTGGGGAGATTGCTTACACATATGAGGAAACACAAGAGGGGATGCCAGAAGAGCCACCTAGTGTTGAGATGAAATTGACTAAAGGTGAGTTCAAAGGTAAAGAGCTAGACCTAACTATCAAGCAAGCTAGTGAGGAGTTCTTAGTTGATTGTAACTTTGTTACAACAGGGGCCTTCATGCAATTTGTATGGAAGCAAAACATGGAACAATTTAAGGCCAGATGTAAGAAAAGGAAGAATGAGCAGCCTCACAAAGATGCAACTCTAGTGGAGGAAGAGGTAAAACAAGAAATGATTGAAGAATTCAAGGCCATTACTCCTGAAAAGGGAAGAGAGATGGTGTGAAAGGCTGGTGTTTTAATCCTCCCTGAGTGGGATATAGCTGATGCTTTGGTACTTGAAGCAGTCAGGAAAGAAACCAAGCCTATGGAAGGAGTGACATTCAGCAAAGATAATGCTGCTTTAGTCATGTGGTCATTGAAAAAGGATGAAAATAGAAGAAGGAAAGATGCCTTAGATTCTAGTTTCCTAGGAGGTATGATTGTGAAAAGAGTCCAAGATACAGGGGTGGTAGAAGTTGCTAGTACAGTTTTAGAAACTGCAAAATTCAGTGTAGTAGTTGTAGAAAAGTAGGCAAAGGAAAAGGCTAATCTCTAGTTGAAATTGGAAACAATCTTGAAGGCTTATAATGAGGCCAAAGAAGGGATAACTAACCGAGATAACATCATTGCTAGACTTTAGAGTCAGTTGGCAGGACAACACCATCAAGGTGAGTCTTGTACTCTAATGATAACTTCTTCTCCAGCAAGACTTCCACCTACAAGTCCTATCATAGAATATCCTCTTTCTCCTATGCCTTTTGGTTTCCAATCAGCCGAAACTTTTCAACATGAGTTGGAAAAGTTGAAACAGGCTCAAGCCCTATTTGCAAGTAAGTATGGGGAGAAGGTAAAGGCCAGAATTTCAAAATTTGCTGATTTAGTTAGGGCCTCTGTCGTACATATTTCTGTGAAGAGGATTCTGAACATTTTGACTGAATTAAGAGAAGATGAGACTACTTTGGAACCGATTCTGAATAAGTGGATGCCTAGGGGAAAGGACTTAGAGCTTATGTGTTCATCCCATGCAGACGCAGAGGCAAATGATAGTCTCAGATCTACCTGTGAATTCATAAAAGAAATGAATATACTCTCAGAAGAAAGGACAGGTGTGAAGAGAAAATCCAAATTGTATAGGAAGGAATATTCTGATCACAAATATGAGTTGTTCCCCGGGGGTTTTGTTGGTTCGACTCGGCTAAAAGAGGAGAAGGCATGGCTGGAAGAGCTAGACCACAAATTGTCCCAAAGGGTTAATGAAATCATCAACACTGATGACACGTCCTTATTTGTCAAGACAATTGAGGAGATTGAAAAGGTAAAGTCACATTATGGTTTCATAGAAACAAAAATTGGGCAGTTAAGGGTCACTTGGAAAAGGCTAGAAGGGATGAGGAAGAAGATTGTTAGCTTCTCTTGGCCGAGTGATGACGTGTTCTAGGAGTGGAAGGACAAGTATGCTAGACAAAGAGATGATATTCCAAAATAGTTAGAAGATTTTGCAGTGGAACAACAAACTGAAGAGGCCGATGATACTGAAAAGGACTTATAACTGTTTCTTGAAGGATATTGCAGTTTGTAACAAACTTTTCTTAGGAATGTCCGAAGCTTGTATGCATCCATGATATTATAAATGGATACGAGGACTAGTAAAAAGGGATCACAAGAATTTTTGTAAAGAAACTCTGCAGAAATATATCTGGGTTTTCTAGCTTTTACAAAGAACACTTTGAGTCGTGTAAAAAATGTTTTCAAAATGAATATAAAGATACAGATCAATAATTTTTAGGCCTAAATCTATGTTGTCTTCTAGTGTACATCCGTTAATTTGCTGGTTTTTGAATAGTCTAGGGTTATTTGATTGAACATGGATTGTAAGGCAGTCATATGGATATGTTTCTAGCTTTTCTCTTCAAGGAAGAGGAATTAAAAATGCATGAAATATCTCTATCAGTAAATCAATTGTTTTCTCATTTTGAATTTGATGAACGGTTTTAGTTTTAAGAAGATAAAACTCATGTATATGTAAGGCATGTTTAACATAAGGCCGAGGTGATGAAACGTACAAGGTTATTCAATTTTGGAGCTTTAATTTGATTTGGGTGACTCTGTAGCTCGAGATAAGGCACTGGTATCTAATTGTAGGATTCTTTATATCTTTCTTGAAGATCAATACTGAAAATGAATACAAGTTTTTCTTTTAGTGTTTCAGTTTCATTGAGGTGATGAAATCCATGGGTTTTTTAGCACTAGTTTACTGTGGATCTGAGTCTTAAAGTGTGAAAATATTCACATAAGGTATATCCACCTGAACTTTGGATAAGTTCAAAGTGTAGAAGGTCTCAAAACCTTGTTATATATTACTCTTGAGTTCTATTTCCCTGATCTCTTCATATGCAAACAAAGTTATTTTATTTCTTACAGGAAGGATAGAAGGGAAATCAAAATTTGAGACTAACACCATCGTCCCATGATTTGTGGTTTCTTCATTAATTGTCGACCTGCTTGCAACTATTACATCGATGAACACTTCACCGACCTTTGTGTGTTCACCACCTGGTGTCCACCTGTAATCCTTGTCGACATCCACTTATTCTTAGACTGAAAAGTTGGTTTGGCATCCTTCACCAACCAAGAATCACTATCGGTTCAAATCACCTTACCGGTATAACCTAACTTCACCAGTGGACCTTCATACCTACTAACATTTCCTCTATTGGTGGATCAACTTAGCCTTCCATCAAACATGATGGTTCATCCACTAAGTCCATTTACCGATTGCATTACACTTCTCTTTGTCTATCGGTGATCAGATCTCTTTGCTCTTCTTTGATTCCTTGCTTGCTTGCTGGTGGTCCTGCTTTACCGGTAGATGTTGCACATCATGTGTACCGGTAACATACCTTTTTTGTCTACTTACACACTAGGCATCCTTCATACCAGTTGACATCATTACTTACTTCACCCATACCAGTCACTACTACTTGCTCACTGGTCACCATTCCATGTTGGTTGACATCAATGACAACATAATGCCAACAATATCATCATTTTTTCTCAACTTGCTACCAATAGTTAAAGGGGTAGTAACTAGTTTGCAATCATCTAAACCTAACTTATTTAATATTTCCTTCACATACTTGCTCTGGGAAATTAAAAAATTCATCTTCTGATTGATTAACTTGCAACCTAAGAAAGAAAGACAACTCACCAATCATTGACATCTCAAACTCATTCTTCATCTCTTTAGGAAATTGTTTACATTGATCATCATTTCCTCCAAATATAATATCATCAACATAAACTATAACATTCAACAACTTATATCCATCAACATTTTAATAAAGATTACTGTCTGAAGTACCTTTCTTGAGATTTTGTAGAAGTAAATACTTGTCCAACCTTGCATACCAGGCTCTAGGCGCTTGTTTATGTCCATATAAAGTTTTCTTCAGTCTGCACACCATATCCCATTATTTTGTCAATCTAAATCCATTTGGTTGCTCAATGTAAACTTCTTCTAGATCCCCATTCAAAAATATTGATTTGACATGCATCTGATAAGCTTTAAAGTTCTTGTAAGCAAAAAATGCAAGAAACGTGTGTTTGGCTTCTATCATTGCTACCAGAGAAAAAGTTTCTTCAAAGTCTATGCCTTCTACTTGAGAATATCCTTTACATACCAGTTTTTCTTTATTCCTTGTCACTTGTACTTGCTCATTGAACTTATTTTTTAATACCTACTTAGTTCCGATTGCATTCTTGTCCACCAATCTAGGTACCAACTCCCATATCTTGTTCTTTTGAATATGATTTAGTTCTTCCTCCATTGTCTTTACCCAACTCTCATCTTTTCTTTCTTCCTCATAAGTCTACAACTTTGTCATAGATAGAAAACAATAATTAGTTTGATCTTGAGCTTCAACAATCTTTCTTCCTATCTGAACACCTTTTGTCTTATCTTCAATTATTTGATTATCTAATTGATGCTTCTAAACATACTGTATACACCTAAAAATGGTCTGAAGATAGTTAATTAAATACGCAGTTATTTGATTAATTCCCCCTTCCCAATTAATTGAATTCACAAGCAATTTAATTAATTTCTCTATTCATCTACTAGTAAATAAATCTAAATGATTTATTTATATAGTTCATCTCACATCCCCCTTGATTAATTAATTCTAAATTAATTAATGTCTCCCCATATTAATCAATTCTTCTAATCCCTAATTAAGATTAACAAACTCAAGTTTGTTGAGATTAATTATCATTTTCCAATTATTTGAATTTCTAAATTCAAATGAGCACATGGCTCCTAACTTTAACCACCCAACCTAACCATCCCCTAACTTAACCCATTCAATCTAATCTGGGGTCTAACTAACCCTATTCTATCTTGCACATTCTAACCTCCTTATCCTAACCTCCCATGGTGTGGATATTCTCTCCTTGAGACACATGGCACTTTTGCCACATGTCTCCTCCCTTGGACACTTTCCCTCTCATGATCAAGGCTCCTTGACACTTGTCACCACAAAGATGACAAGTGTCTCTTCCTCCATCCTCTTCTCCAACTTCCTCAATCTTGGCCCTTGATATCTTCAGATCAGATCTAGACCATTGATTCCTACCACCTCAGCTTTGGCCTTGGAATTCCTATAAATATCCCTCATATTGGAGCAATAAGGATCCCATCTCATATCAATTTAGGCATAATTACTATAGGCAATTTTCATTTCAATTATCTAGTAATTAGATTTTGGATTTATCATAGCATGTTAATCTAGTTTCTTAAATCATGCATTTCATATCGTCCCCATAGTCAATCATGATCAAATAAGGTACTCAACTCTTGAGTTGTCACTTTGGAGGTCACTGTTCCACTGAGAGCCCATCAATCCAACACCTTCAAGGTCCTCAATAATAGAGGAAAATGAGACATTTCAAGGAAGGCTTGTGGTTTGCATTTCTAATCTAGTTTTGAAACTGAGCTTTTCAATTACATTTTATTGTCTCATTATATGTGTATGCCTCTTATATACCACATTTGTAGCATCACACATACCTAGCAGGAAATTTCTTTGAATTCTCCTCCTCCTCCTCCTCCTCCTCCTCCTCTTCTTCATTTTTTTCCTTCTCTTTTATTTTCTTTTGGATCACTTGTCTTCTCTGGAACTGCAAGAACAATCTCAATTTTCTGCGCTAGGAAACGCTTGTTCTCCTCTCTATCCTTAGTATAATGTAGACACCTAAATTTGATTAAATTAGTTAATTGAATTTAGCTATCATAAATGCTCTTAAATTAAATAATTACACATTATTTAATTAATTAGTGTTCCCTCCTAGCTAATTAATTAACAATCATAAATCAATCAATTAATTAAATTTGATCCCTTCTTCTATTAAAAAAATCAAATGCATAGTTTGACTATTTAATTTATTTTTGTCATTTCCTCTTAATATCTCTTATGGAAATAATTAATTAAATTAATTCTATTTCCTCACATGTCTCCTAACTTTAACCCCCATCTAAATATTCCTCTCACTTAACCCACTAACTAACCTTGGGTTATAGTCATCATTTTATTCCTCCCAACCTCTATCCCACCCCATATGTGTGTATTCCTAAATATCCTAATATTTGGAAATAAATCCTTTTATTCTTTCCAACTTCTTTCCCACCCCATATGTGTGTATTCCTAAATACCCTAATATTTGGAAATGAATTCTTTTATTCCTTCCAACCTCTTTCTCACCCTATATGTGTGTATTCCTAAATATCCCAAGTCATGGAGATATCCTCATTTTTTGGGGAACCAAATTTCCTAAAATTTGGGGAAATATCCCAAATTTCTTACATCTTAGAAGTATCCTCATTTCAGGGGGAACCATATTTCCTAAAATTTGGGAAAATATCCCAAATATCCTGTCACGGAAACATCCTCATTTTTTGGGGAACCAAATTTCCTAAAATTTGGGAAAATATCCCAAATATTCTAAACCATGGTAACATCTCCATTTTGTAATCTCTTTTAGAATATAACCTTCCAATTTGGGTGTCTCATTCCCAAATAGGCATGTGTCCTCAGGCACACATGCCATTCCTTCAAATGACAGATGTGCTTCTTAAGGACACATGTCATTTTCATCCATGACATTTTCCCTTCTCAAGGACAAGTGTCTCATTTGGATGACTCTTCTTCTCCAAACTTGGCCTATTTAATCCCCTCATTTTCCTTCACAATCCATCCACTTTCACATTCTCATACCGTTATAATGCCATTTTAGCTATCCACTTTCATATTCTCATATTGTAATGCCAGTTTACATACTCATATCAATCCATCATTTGCAACCATTTTAGCTTAATTTTCATATTCATGATCATGGATCACATCTAGCATCCTTGGAAGAACAAAATCAAGCACACATCAAATCGAAGGACAATCAAATCAAAGGAACAAAATGGAGTTTGAATTTCTCTTTATTTTTGTCAATTATGCTTTGATATTCCTTTTTAGCATCCTAATCTTGAGTGTTTGAATAATTTGTGTTTTCTTACATTGTAATCTTTGTTATTTCAATCATCGTTATTTCACACTTACACTTTTACTCACACATATAATATACATTTCCACATGTTCTAACTCCTTTTGCAACTCTTTTACCAACCTTCTCTTTTCTGATCGCACATCTGGTACTACTAAACAAAACTTCATACCCTTTTCTACACATCTGACTAATACTTAACAATCTTAATCCTTCAACATAATAAACATCATCAATCTTATTCTTACTATCAATAGAAATGGTTCTAATACCTTGAATAGTTACACCATATTCTCCAACAAACTTCACTGATCCTTCGTCATACTTCTTCATATTAATAAACCTGTCTTTATCAATGGTCATATAATTTGAACATCCTAAGTCTATAATCCATGTATTCAGGTCAATCTTAGCATGAAATGTAGTCCTAATAGTCTTCTCATCTTCTGGTTTCTCCAAAGCATTCTCCTTATCTTCAATTGCCAAAAATAGGGATTCTTCATTCGAGTCATCATCAATTTCATCTTCACATGTATGTTCTACAATAGAGCATAATCCTTTCTTCTCCTTTCTGTTGAAATTGCATCTTCTAAACTTGTTCTTCTTCTCATCAACATCCAGTTTCTTATAATCTTCTTTGTAAGTGCAATTAGAAGCATAGTGTCCAATTCTACCATAAGAAAAACTTTTCAAAGTTAACTTACCTTTGTATTTTCTAGTTCCTCACCGCAATCTTCTCATAAAATCTGCTTTAGCTTCATCTAGATCTCCACTACATTCCAGATCATCAAATCTTGAAACATTAAATATTGCTTCTTTCCTTTTTCTCTTCTCTTGCTCCATTTTTAAAATCTCATGGGATGATAAGGTACCAATAAGTTGATCAATAATATATTTAGTCAAATCATTGCTCTCTTGTATCACACATCTCTATGTCTTGTAGGAATTAGACAATGTAAGCAAGATCTTCTGCACAACATCACATTCCTCTAGATTTCCATTAGCAAAATCAGTAACTCTATGAATATAGTTCTCAACACTCTCATCTTTCAAAATTCCCAGGTACTCATATTTCTGCTTTAAATCAGCCTAGCCTGATTTTTTTTTAGATCACCTTCATATGACACACACTTGTTCCAAACAACTATATCTTCCTTCAACCCTTTTACTCTTCCAAATATAGAATCACTTATACAACTCAGAATTATAGCTCCAACCTTTGCATTAGCTTCCTTTGACTTTAGCTCATCTGAAGTCTTACCACCATCTCGCGGCTCTTTATATCTAGTCTCGATGATTTCCCCTATTCCATTATGTAATGTATCCAAATGTGACTCCATTCTCTCCTTTTAGTATGAAAATTTTGTACCATCAAAGATAGGAACTTTTTAATGCATTCCCTACGCCATATCGGATCTACTTCAAGTGGTTAAGCTTACTCAAGAGAAACCACACTCTGATACCAATTGTTGAACCCGAGGCAAAGTTGAGAGGGAGGATGAATCAATCCAAAACAAAAATTAAATGCAACACATAAACAATTACACAACAATACATATCCCACAATAGAACACCAATATTATACATGGAAAATCCAAACAGGAAAAAAACACGATGAACACCTACCCACAAGAATATATCCACTATGAATAGAAATGATTACAAAGTTATAGCTAATTGCTCTAGACTTGCACACTAAGGCTAGTTCTTCTCATCTGGAAAGACACAAAGAGGACTTGCAAAACCTAAAGCTAATTGCACTTAGGGCAAGATAAAAAAATGATATAAAAAGAAGGATCTCTCAATCATGAAGAGCTATCCTTGAACTCTGCATCAAGAGACCAACATCAACACACACAACTATGATCTCAATTGTGAACACTCTATCTCAAATTTTTGTCATTGTCTCAACACAACTTGCATATCATTCAAACACAACTCTTCTTTTGTTCTTTACCTAACCTCACTAATTATCTTCGCATCAAACATCTACACTCCACACACCACACATTATTAACTAAATCACACTCATCCTTGTTACAAGATAGATCATCAAAGCTTAACCCAAGTTGGCTTTAATCAAGATACACTTTCTGAACCAAAAACACACACACTGATCCACTTTAGGAGAAAGAGAGGACCAAAACACATCTTCCAAAGATTAATTCACCGATCCACAATCACCGAAACCTAACAAACAATATATCCACATGCTATGCAAGCATATAATAAATTTTTGATCAAAACATATTCTCCAATGCAAACAACTCAAATTAGGATCTCTACATGCTACGGTGAGACCCAATAACATAACAACCATGCATCCATAAATCATATCCTGGCCTAAGGATAGTTCAAACATAGCATCTCACAACCAGAAATGAACAATGGCACAACACCAAGAGAACACAAATATGTTTTAGAACCTCTAAACTATCATATCCAAGACATTGAAACTATATCCAATGAAGATATCAATAACTCTTAACACCAACAATAGATTCTGGACCCAAGCACTTCCAGAACAACCAACACAACAACTGCACCAACTATGCAACAAGATAACTCTACACCATGGACATTCCAGATCAAATCGAAACAACAAGTATGACATCAATGACAACCAAAACAACAAATCAACACAAACTTCCAATAGTATGTGCCCAAATCACCAACATCTTGAATAGGTTTGTTATGCCTAATCATTATAGTTGGGAAAAATTATCCACACTGAACTAGTGTGTGAGCATCAATGCCACTAATCTCCTCTCGTATCTTTGTAGTCAATCAATAACCCACTGCATATCAAACATAGAGTGATCAATTAGTATCTTCTATCTACCTATTCTCTTTTCTATTTTCTAGCAGAAATTCTTCGTTTTCCTAACCTTTTGGTGTTGTCACTCCTACATAAGGCGATCCCACCAAAAATTTCATTCAACATTATTGCTATTATATATTTACCCATCATATTGCCATATTTTTGGTGCATACACCCAAAATTCTTTGATCCTGCCCTTCTTCTAGTCCTAGCGAATCAGTTATTTTATGGGCAGATTTGCTAAATCATTTTCAATTTTGCCCCTTCCTAAACCTAGGCAAATCCATTGTTTTACGAGTTACAACTCTATTGTTTCATTTTCATTTTCGCTATTATATTAATTCCTAGGCCCTTTCAATCTTGCTAAGGTTTTATCAATTCCGCTAACCTTTTCTTCTTCTATTTTCATGACAAGATCGACAGTCTCGCCTATTGTTAGACAAATCCACTATTTTTTTAGTGATCTTGCCAGTTTGTTTAATTTTTTCTAAGCTACACGAGCCTACATTTCAAGTGGGAACACCTTTCGATAGATTTGCAAATCTGCCAAAGTTGCATTGAATCCGTCGAACCCCATTCTACGAGATTGCTCTTTTTTCCCCTTCATCTAAGTAAGAAATATTTGAGAATGCAAAAAAAATTAGGGTTTATTTTTTCTCACCAGTGTGTCAATGACCTCACACTATTGTGAAGCTCAAACCATATCCTTGCAATGCATTATGCGTACTTTGTCAGCCATTATACCTCATGATCAAATGTGGTTTGAGATCTCCAATTTTTTATTCTTTGTAGTGAAAATGAAGAGTAAATTTTCATTTTTAACCTCTTATAGGGCTCCAATGGCCCCCCTTTTTTTGCATCACTTTCTCTTATAGGTTCTATTTTTTGCTCTATTTCTTCCTACGACCTCTATTTTCCATGTTGTTTCTTCTAATTCTCTCCTTTTTCCTCTATTTTTTTTTTCACTCCTCTTCCCTTTCTCTCCTATTTGTTTTCTTCTATCGAGATGACTTTCACACTTCTATTTTCCCATACCCCTCTTGAGGGGCATCACCCCTTCTAATTATTCTTTTTCCTATTTCCTCCATGCTGGGGCATACTTCTTCCAATTTTACTTTTGTTGCCTATGTTTTAATTTTCTTCAAAATAATGTTATTTCAACAAGAATTCAAAGAGGGGAAAAATGTGGACACCTAAAATTGATCATTGGCATTTGGTCAATTAAATAATTATTTATTTGATTAATTAGCAATTAATTACTCAATTTCCTAGCCCACCACTCAAGGCAATTAATTTATCGATTCACCTATATTTCTTAGCCCTACATCCTTTTAATTAAATAAATTCTCATATTTATTTAAATTAAATTCACGTTTCCCCTTTTCCACCTAAAAGTGTGAAAAAGTATGAGGTTAGTTACACATTCTAAGTCCATAGAACACAATAAAAACACTTAAAACAACCAAGCTTATACCTTCTCAATCTCCTCTGATTGAGCTAGAAGTAGACACACCCTTGTTCCACTTGATTTTCTCGTTTTGATGAGTTGATGTGGGATGCTCTCCAATGCTACACAAAAATGAGGATGATAGGACTAAAGATGATGGAATGAGGCCAAATTTAGGCATTATGTGGATGAAATGGAAGGATTTTGGATTGAAATTGAAAGCATGATAATGTAATGGAAGTGGATTTATTTGTGAAGGGAGGAGACTCTAATTTATAGACTTGAAGGGATCAGAATGAATGGTTGACATTGAAGGAGAATGAAGGGCCAAGATTGAAATAAGATGAGGTGACTTGGGAGAGGACAAGTAAGAGATCCAAGAGATTTTGCCATAAAGAAATTTATTGCCTCCACACTCCTCAATGACATGAGGAAGAAGCACCAAGTACATTGGGAAGAGGAACAAGGAATTAAAAATTCCTTGGGAAGAGGATCATGGGGAGAATAAAAGGATTAAGGAATTAAAAATTCCTCGGGAAGGGGGGGCATGAGAAGAATAAAGGAATTCAAAATTCCTTGGATAGACAAAAGTGGGTGGCATTTAAGGTTGCAAGATGAGATGATAAATCCATTTATGGCATGTAGTTGACTCATCCCTAATCTTGGGGATTAGGAATGTGCAAGTGATTAGTCAAAGTGATTAGGTGAAACGATGAAGGATTAAGGGAGAAAGTGGGAAAATTAGGAGGATGTGACATGAGGAAAGAGAATAAGTGGGGATTTTTAAGTTGGAGGAAATGATAATGAGATTAGGAATAATGGGATTAGTCTAATTAATTAGGAATTAATTAACTTAAGTGATTTAGAAGAATTTTAGGATTTTAGCTAAGGTTGGGGATAAATTTGAATTTAGAAGAATTGAAGAGTTATATAATTAATTGATAAAGTAATTATATGGCTAGGTGATCAAATTAATAAAATATAATTTAATTAATTTTAAAAAGAATAAGGCCTATCATAATTAATACAATTAATTATGTGGGAAAGGGGAAATTAATTAAATATTAATTTAATTAATTTTGGATGTCTATATTTTGGCCCTCTTTTATGTGGCAAAAATGAATGATCAATGGGTAAAAGAAGAAAAGGATACCCTAGCATGGAAAATTGAGTGCCATAGGCAGGATGTGGGTAAGGGATGTCCCCTCGAGAATTTAATCGAAAAATTTAAATTTTGTGAGAAAATTCTCAATAAAAGAAGAAAACGGAGGAAATGAGAGCAAAGAGGAAGAAAAATAAAGTAGGGAAGAAGCAGGTAGAGAAGAAGGAAAATGGAGTGAAGAAGGAACACTAGAAGATAAAAATAAGGGCATATATAGACCGCACAGGGCTCCTGGAAGGATCACTTTCACACACCTAGTACACAAGCAACATAGAGCATAGAGCACAATATTGATCCTACCACACCATATGAAAAGAGGAGAGCATGTTCGATGCTACCAATGGCTATCCAAGCATGGAGACTTGGTGAGTACTCTATCCCACCTCAACATTTTAGTAGACAAACGCAATAAATGCACATTTAATGCTAGGGTACTAGGTAGAAAAGATAGCAAGGCACAAACGTTGATCGCCGGTTCAACATCTACACCCCTCTAGCAACGTCTCTGATTAGAGAGTTGCATTTATGCAGATGGTCAACATTTGCATAGACAGTGGGTGCATGTGTAGATAGTGTTTGGGTGAACGTTGTCTGCGTTGGGCTAGAAAGGAGGACTTGTTTGTAGAGCGATGTCTCTGCTTGTGTTACGACACCTCCATCATTTTTTTAGCGTCATTTTCAAGCCAAATGACATCTCCACTAGGTCAAACAACATCTCCACATAGGAGAGATGAACATGACGGGGGGAAAGGGGATAGGAGGAAATGTCAAGCAAGGGGATGCCTTAGTTGGCATGGGAGAGATAGAAAAGAGCCGATTGGTGTATGTGTACTAGATGTAGGAGGTACTAGCGTTGATTGAGTTGAGAGAGAACTGGCTACCCACTATTGAATTGTAACAAAATTTATGATTTGTGGAGCAGATGCCGCTCATGGTCCTAGGTCTTGATCTAGTGTCCAAGTGGCCTCGTGTGCATGCACACAACTCAATGTTGATAGCCTTTATTGAGAGGTGGAACAAGGATACATGAATGTTCCACCTTTCCACCACCGAGGCCTCTATCACGCTCTTAGAAATTTGGAGAATTCTATGGATATCAATCAAAGGAGTCATCCCGCAATATAGACTTAAGGATGGAGATAGCTACCTGAGACTTATGTGCTGGACAAATGACCTTCCTATGGATCACACGAGAATGTGATTAGAGTTGTCCATGGAGAGGCGACAATGGATCCCCATATTGATATTATATCTAGCAGGTCTTATTAGCAGGCGAGTGATGCCTGATCTTAGTGGTCACAAATTCTCCATTGGATGGTCCAGAGGCCTTTACACGATGATGCACATTGGCACACAATATTTCAGGGGTATGTGATGTTGCGTCAATCGTACCACAAAATTCATACGTGTGTTTATCAAGGGTACAAGAGTTTTGGGCACAAGCGTGACCTTACTACATATTTGGGCATTTCAACATATTTCTATCTGCCAACCATTAGGAGTGAGGGATTGACAACCAAACCACCCATATATGGATAGATAGAGTGGTTTCCTACACTACAAATAGATGGGGGAAATGAGATTTCGACGTTGGTTCATAGATGAGATGATAAAATTTACATGGAGGCCTTATAGGACTTGCGAGGCCTGGGATGAGGATCATCATTATCTCATGTTTGTTCAAACTCAGTGTTGGATGATGGGTCACATAGTGCATGTCATAGATCATTACCTACCCGATAGAGTGATGCACTAGTTTGACATACAGTAGGATCTAGTGGGGGAGGAGAGGACACATCCAAAGATCACCAAATTTAATACAGAAGGTGAAATTAACTAACACAAGGTTAGATTAGTAGCAAAAGGTTTTGTTAGGTCCCGGAGAAAACTGAGAGGGGGGGGGGGGGTGAATCAGTTGTCCAATAAATTCAACCAAAATTAACTTAACCAAAACTTAATGCTTAATGCTGGTAAACCAAACTTTATGCTGGTAGACAGTCTTAACAGTTAATTGCAATATCGGTAAAGATTAATGCATGAAACAAAAAGACAATAACATCAACAACACATAACACAAATGTTTGTATGTGGAAACCCTATAAGGGGAAAAACCATGATGGGAAGCCTTACCCACAATCAAATGATACTACTGTAGATAGTATGTGTTTACAATATGGATTCTACACATGCAGAAAGGCTAACTCCTTAGAGCTCATTGCTCAATTACAAAATAAGAGTCACACTGACTACGATTGGATGGTTAAATCCAATGATAATGTACTGCCTAAAATAGCATCTTCACATGCTAGATTCAGTATCAGTTTAGTTCTGATTGCCTCCACAAGATCCTTCCTTCAACCTTCAAATGATGTCTGTGTGTATAGCTCTACTTATTTTCACCTATACCTTATTGCAATCCTTTTTTGCATTCTCATTTTAATCTCACAAATGAGATCTTACATTTATACCATAACCTAAGACCAATTGAATAGGTCGTCTCACTAAAAGATATTACAATAAAATTAATTACAAGTAAATCAATATTCGATGCATGATGTCAGCTCAATGCATTTACAATAATAAATCATCTCAATAACATGTCATGCTGATCTGGAATAAATATGTCTGTCAGTGCTTATCCAAAACCTATTTTCCGGTAACAACAAATATGCAAACCTGAATAAACAATTAACCAAATCGCCAAAACCAAGTGATCGAATAATGTCTTCAACATAACCAAGTAGTCTCCAAGTCATTCCAAGTGTCGGTGAACAATATAATCTATCGGTGAACCAAATACTGGTGACTTTGCATAAGTCTCTGACTTGCCGGTGAACATAACCAAAATCTCCAAGTGCTGGTAAGTGTTGACAAGTGATGACAGGTGTTGACAGCAATGAAAAAACCATATCAACATATCCAAAATGCCAACAGGTTTTGCACAAAAATATGTTGTCGACTATAATGAAACATTTGCTCAAGTTGATAGACTAGATATAATTCAAATGATTTTAATAATAGATGCACAAAACAATTGGAATGTTTTTCAAATGGATGTGAAAATCATCTTTTTTGAATGGTTTTCTTGAAGAATAAATTTATGTTGAACAAACACATGGTTATGAGGTATATGGGCATGAAAGTAAAGTGTGTAAATTGAAAAAGGCACTCTATGGTTTGAAACAGGCACCTAGGGCCTAGTATAGCTGAATTGATTCACATTTGTTGAGTGATGGATTTAAGAATAGTAGTAAGCCCACATTGTATATAAAAATCAATCAGCAAAATCAAGTTTTGATTGTTTTCTTGTATGTTGATGATTTAATTTTCACAGACAGTTTGCTTGTAGACATGTTCAAGTCAGCAATGATGAAAGAATTTGAAATGACATATTTGGGTGTGATGATATACTTCTTAGGCATTGAAGTTGTTCAGTATAATAAAGGAATTTTTACTTGTCAATCTAAGTATGCCAAGGATGTATTAAGAAAATTAAAAAAAGTTGAACAATAAACCAACACCAACTCCAGTTGCAATAGGAGCAAGACTTTGCAAAAAAGATAATGGACGAAATGTTGATCCAACTTTGTTCAAGAGACTTGTTGGAATTCTAATGTATCTCACAGCTCTACAAGGCCGGGGAGACATCATATATGGTGTTAGTTTTATTTCAAGGTTTATGGAATCACCTCGAGACTCTCATTGGCAAGTTGGAAAAAGGATACTCAGATATGTTGCAGGAATAAAAGGATATGGAATTGTATATTCCAAAACTAATGATTCTGATTTGATTTGTTATACTGATAGTGATTTTGTAGATAATATTGATGATATGAAGAGTACTTCTGGATATGCTTTTCATTGTGGAATAGGGACAATCTCACAACCACATCAGTAGCATGCCAAGTAATCTAGATGAGGAGGATATTGAAGGATCTATTGCAAGCAAAAGAGGAGCCAACGCTAGTTTTTTGTGACAACAAATCAAAAATTGCATTATCAAAGAACCACGTTTCCACCAAAGGAGCAAACACATTGATACAAAATATTACTTCATCAAAGAGCTAGTCAATAATGGTGAAATCTATCTTGAATTCAACAAATATGAAGATCAATTAACTATTATTTTTGCTAAGGCATTACCTAGAGAAAACTTTGAGTATTTATGAGAAAATTTGGGAATAATAGATGCTAAAATTATTTGTAACGCCTCACCAAGAAACCCTAGAGGAAAAAGCTAACTGAACCAAATAAAGGTGAAATAATTTTTTTTGTAACTATTTAATAAAGTTTAAACTAAAGAAAGATAAGAAAGGTTCTAAATTGCACATGTGGAAGTCAAACTAAATCTTTCCCCTAAGGTTTCTTAACATTGTTACAAAACAAATCTAACATAAGTTTAAATTATTGTTACTAACAAGAATAACTTTTCTACACAAAAGAGCATATGATTTAAGAATGGAATAAGTATTCCATTAAAACAAATTATTTAATTACACAATTGGATCACATCCTATAATCAATTTCTTAAACTACTTCTAAATAACCCATAACAACAATTAACATAACATAAAAAGTAATGATTAACAAACATAAGCACATTTACATTTAAGTTCAATATTGCCAATTCCTAACATATAATCTATCATCTAATTATCAATAAATACACATCTAATTTACATCATGTATATATCATAGTTTACATCATGGTTACATCACATATAGATTACATACACTCTATAGGTACATGATTTACAATATCTCCATGAAGGCATGAATGCGCATATGATTACAAAAGATACACGTAAGTATCAAGTCCAAAATACATAAAGTCTCAATCTGACACACTGAGATGACCCAATCCATGAGTAGCATTCTAGAACATGAATAAATCCAATCCATGCAAGGCCACAAACAAAAACCTCGACGGAAGATGGCAACTACCACCCGACCATGTGGAGCCTGAAGGTCAACCCCCCATGCTAGGAGACAACATAAGGCCCTCAAGCACACAAGAAAATCATCATAACACATGGTCTAAACAAGTTCCATAGGGTAAGGACTCAATCAAAACTCACATAGACAAAAAGTCAACACAAAGTAATTCCAGAAGTCTCAACATAGGATCATAACAAAGGTGCACATAAGGGAGAAGTGTCATTGCATGGCTTGATATGGGTTACCTTGGTAGGTCTCCATAGGCCCCGACCCCCATCCTGGGTTATCCTGGTAGCCTCTCCCGACCCCTGGCCCTTATTAAAAATCATGCAGAACCAACATACCTTTCAAGAGGACAAGGTAGCTGATCACGCCATTCCAGGCCTTCCCACCTCCTCTTGAGCCTAAACGAGCACTCAATCCATGAGCGGGGAAATCATTATCTTGATTAGTGTGTATAACTACCCAACCCATCTAGATTCATTATTGGGTTATCCAACGGGTTATACTGGCAGCCACTTTGGGCCCTGACCCCCACATGGAAGCCACTCCCTCTTATGACACAGTAAAAACCCAAACATGAAGCTTGATAACACAAGAGAACACTGTCCAACTTACATTACCATATAATCCAAAACAACCACTTAACAACACTTGACCACATGCAACATCCTCCTCTAGGGAATGCACATAAAATGTAATCACAAATAACTCAACGGGTCAACACACATTGGGCAAAACCACTGACGAGGGTTGAGGTCAACTGACATATATAAACAACCAAGCTAGACTTTCTTACAAAACCACAATAAATTCCATTCCATAAATACAACATTGAAACATAAAAAAGATTTGAACAATTCCAAATAATCACACAAATCATTTAATAAATTCTATAATGAAATAGTGACCTCAAGTTTTAATTTGACAAAATCATATAAACAATTATATTTTCCCTTTAACATTATTTTAATACCCCTTAGTTTATCAAAATAATCAGTTTAATAAAAATTATCCAAGTCTACCCAAAACACCCATATTGTTTCAAATATTCCCATATTATGTATACATATATACCCATATTATTCCTTATATAATTTCTCCAGCCTTCCCAAGTTTCTCCCAAAATTATTGCTAGGAGCACAGATAATTCCTTGACAAAACTCCATTCCCGACAATCTACCAAAAAGCAATTTTATTTTTAATTTAAAATGCAAGTTTTTATTTCCTTTCATTTTATTTTAAATATAATATGCTTTCCTGTCAATTCAAATTCTAAAAAAAATGCCAAGCAATTGGTTTATTAAATAATTAAACTTTCAATTTATTAAAGTGAACAAAATCAATATTAAATTTATTCACAATAAAACTTTTCATTTAATTTATTTGTCTTGCACTAATTTTATTAATTAATCAAAACCTCAAAAATTAATTTTTATTAATAATGATAAGTATTGTTCTTTTTAACCTTTCAATGCATGTATATAAACACAAACACACACACACACACACACATTTATGTACATACATTTATCTAATTTATTAACACTAAGCAATTAAATGATTTAACCTTGAAAATAATAAAACTTAAATACATTAACAATTAATTACTACTAACACAACAACACAATTATTCCACATGAATAACAACAAGGACACAAACACAACATACCAAGGAGTCGAATATTTTGTCAATGTGACAATCCGATAGGATTAACACTTAACAAAAAATATTGCACTAGGACTGAGTAGGTCTAAGGATATGGATTTCGGGCCTTATGCTATCTCCCTCAACTTCCATTGGGATTATATAGGAATGCTGAGACCTAAAAATCAGGTGGAGTCGATGCTTGGTACTTGCAAACTTGCATCATCGAGAGCACACCATAAACATATATACAACAATTATAGGCACGCCGATGGAGGAGAATCATGACATTTCATGTCTCTCTGAAGTGAGTGACAGAAGATCATCCCCTCGTACCCCATACAGACTCAAACAAGTACATAAACTCAAACACATCATAATACATCTCATAAATATATTAGTCCATAGGTTAGTACATATCAATAAAATCCAACATCTATACATCCAGTTTCCATATTCATAAATAAAGTCTAACATCTAACATCTAACATCCATAAATAATGTTCATCATGAAATATAACATCAAAACATCCATGAAGACATAATGCATAAACATCATTTATCAAATCCAAAACCACATATCATAGTGTCCTGATAATAGTCAACATAACAAAAAGTATCATCCAACCACATATAAAACTAAATAAGTCACCAAAGGTCCAACTAGGAAAGTAAACAATGTCGGAACAAGGGAGGGGCATTACATCCTCCCCCCTAGAACTAGGCTTACTCCTGGAGGCCTATACAAAGGTACATGTAGAGCTCTCTCATCCTTGATGCATCCTCCCAAGTAGTTGAAGTGTAATCATTTGGGTCCCATAGGACCCTTACCTGCTCTACAGTACGACCCTTGAGGGTCAAATTTCGACGTTGTAGAAGGTGCATGGGCTCCAAAGAAAGTTGCTCATCCTCTACTTGCAAAGCATTCCAATCCAGAACATGTGTCACATCAGAATGATACTGTCTAAGAACTTAAATATGAAAACATCGTGGATGCAGGATAGGCTCACTGGAAAAGCAAGATGATAGGCAATAGGTCATATCTTCTCTAGTATCTCAAAAGTGCTGGAAAAACGAGGCAGCAAATTAGAGCCCTTTCCATAATGGATTGGACTCATTCATAGACACTCTCAAGAACACACTATCTCCAACCAAAAACTGGTGATCCACCCTGTGAGCATCAACGTACTTCTTCTATCTATCCTATGCTGCTACCAAATGCTCACGAATGCACTCAACCTACTTCTCCATCTCTCAAAGCATCTCTGGACCTAACTGCACCCTATCCTCCAACCGATTCCAACTCAGAGGAGTATGGCAAGGATGACCATACAATGCCTGGAAGGGAGGCATACCTATGGAGCTGTGGTATCCATTGTTATAAGCAAACTCTACTAGATAAAGATATTCTTCCCAACATGAATGTTGATCCATAACATACATGCAAAGAATGTCCTCCAAAATCCAATTCACATGCTCTATCTTGCCATCAGTCTCCGAATGGTATGCAGTATTGAAGTTCATCTGGGTCCCCCAAGCATGCTGCAGGGAAGTCCACAATGCTGATGTAAAAATGGGATCTCTATCAGAAATGATCCGTCGAGGGATCCCATGCAGTCTCACTACATCCTCCAGGAAAATTCGAGCCACCACTGCTATTGTATAAGAAGACCGTATGGGAGATAAATGAGAAAATTTGGTCAACCTGTCCACAATGACCATGATGGTGTCATGACAATGAGAGGAGACCGACAACCCTACAATAAAATCCATATATATAATGTCCCATTTCCAATCTTGGACCAAATTCAACTATAAAAGCCCTGTAGGATGTTGGTGCACGACCTTAACTCATTGACACTCTAAACATTTTGACACAAAATCTACAATATCCCATTTCATACCAGCCCAATAATAAATCTACCTCAAATATGTGTGAATCTTCTTGACACCAGGGTGTGCCGAGTAAGGTGCACGATGGGCCTCAGACATAATCAACTTGTGAAGACCCTCTAACAGAGGCACATAAATTTGTCCAAGATGTTGAAGTAGACCATCTGCCTCGAGGACATAACTGACATATCTGCCCTCCAATGACCTCCTAGAATCTAATTCAGCTTTGACTTCCTGATACCATGTGTCTTGTGAAAGAACCTCAAGAATCCGATCTCTCAAATCCACTCTTAGTGACAACCCTGGAATCTCATGCCGCCTTCAACTCATAGCATCTTCCACCATGTTCTCTTTCCCTTGAATATAATGGACCTCAAAATCATACTCGTAGAGGAACTCCATCCACCTATGCTATTAGGCATTCAAGTTTGGTTGTGTAAATATATACTGAAGACTACAGTGATCATCATACATCTCAAATCAACGCCCTAACAAAAAGTGTCACCACCTGACCAAAGCATGAACTACTGCTGCCAACTCCAAGTCACAAGTAGGATAGTTCAACTCATGATCCTTGAGTTTACGAGGTTCATAGGCAATCACGTGACCATCCTGCATCAACACTGCTCCTATACCCTCTAGAGAGGCATTTGTACAAACCACAAAATCTTGTGACGGATCAGAAACTGCCAAAATCAATGCATTGAAAAGGCGTTCCTTAAAAATACAAAAGGATGCCTCACACTTCTCTGTCCATACAAATTTCTCCCCTTTCCTTTGAAGGGAAGTAATCAAATGAGCTAACCTCGAGAAACCCTATACAAAGCATCGATAGTACCCGACCAAGTCCATAAAACTCTGAACCTCTAACACATTAGTTGATGTAGGCCAATATACAATAGCTTGGATCTTATTAGGATCCACATAAATGCCCTCTCCAAAAATCACATGTCCAAGGTATTTCACCTTGGTTTGGAAAAACTCGCACTTAGCCAAATTGGCATATAACTGGTTCTCCCTCAAACACTGAAGTACCTACAACAAATGGTCCTCATGCTCTTGAACCGATCCAGATAAGTGTGGAAAACCCCATTCATAAGGCTCATGAACATTGTAGATGCATTCATCAACCCAAATAGAACCATTGTGAACTCATAGTGTCCATAACAGGTGCATAAAGTTGTTCGGTGGATATCTTCCTCATGTATGCGCAACTGATGATGCCTTGATTTCAGGTCAATCTTAGAGAACACCTTGGCCCCTTTTATCTAATCAAAGAGATCATCTATCCTGGGCAAAGGGTATTGATTCTTAACTGTCACTTTATTCAGTTGTCTGTAATCGATACATAGCCAAAGGGAACCATCCTTCTTCTTCACAAAAATTACTGGTACGCCCCACGTGAAAACACTAGGGCGAATGAAACCTTTGGCCAACAATTCCTCCAGCTGCAACTTTAGTTCACTCAACTCCTGAGTGGTCATCTTGTATGGATCTCTCGAAATGGCTTCTTCTCTTGGTACCAAATCAATGCTAAAGTCTATTTCTCGTTTCGGTGGCATATCAAGAATATCCATAGGGAACACATTGACATACTCTCGAAGAAGTGGGTGACTATCCAAAGTAACCTCCTGACGTCTCTCCTCATCTAGATCCTCAAGAGAGACTGCAAATAGTTGGAACCCTTGATGCATACACCGCTTAAGTTTCATAGCGAAGATAATGCAGAGGGATATGGGTCTCTGTACTCCTACTATCTCAACACTCCTTCCATGATCATCCAAACACTGCACTATCTTCCACCGACAATCAACACATGCTTGATGGGACTCTAACCAATCCATCCCCAAAACCACTCCATAAGACCCCAAATGAATAACATGAAGATCAATTGTGGTAGAGAAGGGGCCCAAATCCAAATCACATCTTGGGATATAGGAATCTACGACCACCCACATGCTAGTAGCCAATTCAACCTACCACCTATCCGCTTGTCTAGCAGACGCGAGCCCACACTGCTCCACAAGAGAAGAAGATTTAAATGAATTTGTGGCTCCCAACACATCTATGGTCTCAATCATTGTTCCCTGATACTCTACCTGGTAGTTATCAACTATTGCAAACACTCGGTGGGGTCTGTCGGCATCCCCAACTGTAGGCTCTAACGTTGCACGTCTTTGACTCATTGCCTTAGATGATCTCTAAGGGAAATAAGATTCTATGTGACCATATTGTCCACGGGAGAAACATCCACCTCTGCTAAACCCTCTACCTCTAGAAGGTGCACTGGATTGCTAATAAGTACCCCTCCTAGAAGCCTATGGTGCACTCTGAGAAGGCTGACCATTGGAATTTTGTTTGGCCCGCTGCCAATTCTGATCCTTCCTATACTGGGGGTTGCTCCCATGATGACCCTGAAAGCTCTCTTATTTCGATTGGAACATTGTTGTTTCTGTTGTCCACCCTAGGTGGGTGTCTAAAAGTTCCTTGAGGAATCAACTGCCTGAGTCTGACCACCTCTAGTCCCATATCCTGTGGGTGACGCACTACCAATCTGAACACCTGACCATCCACCCAGTGCCAAGGTAAAATTTCATTTCACTAATTGAACCTTTTCTATAGCCACCTCCATGGCTTTCGATTCAAATACAAAGACTCCTCCACTAATGCAAGCATTTAACCCTCTAATGAAGTACTAAACTAACATCTCCTCGTCATTACCAATGTCAGCATATTGTTTAAGCTTGAAGAATATGTGCTCATACTGCTCCACTATCATCGTTGGTTGTCTCAACTCATGGAACTCATCCGCACGACACTGCCTCCACTGATCTGATAAAAAGAGAGTCCTGAATCTCTCAAGTAATAATTCCCATGAAACCGAGGGTATATCCACATTAATTTTTTGTTCCTCTAGCCACCACCATGTAGATGCAAATTATCTAAGGTGCATGATGGCACACCTTGCCTTGATGTTGTTTCCATAAGTGTGCATGAAAAAACACAGATCTAGGTCTATCAACTAGGTCTCTACCTCTAAAACACTACCAGAACCATCAAAGGTAGGAGGGAAGGACCTCATAAGATCCCTCATATGTTCTGCTAAAATACCCGCCCGATCCACTACATCATTCCTCCCCCAGGTGATCTCTCTCTCTCTCTCTCTAACAATGTGCTCAGACTGATGTGACTCCCCATGCTGAACATGCTCCTAATGAACATTAACCTATCTTGGACCCAGTCGAGAAAGAACCTCCTAAAGTAACTGATGTAACTGAACTCCCTCAGGTTCCTGTTGACCACCATGTTGACCACTAGGCTGATCCTCACCCCTCTACTCACTAAGATGTTCTGAAAGCTACTGCTCTTCCCCAACACTATCATGGGACTCATGAGGAGAAGGGTTATTGCGAGTAGCCATATGAACACACCCACAACCCCTACCTCAAACTCTACCAGGCATTTCCTAAACAACACAAAAGGAACAGTTTGAGAATACTGAAGAAGGATGTAGAAAAGGAAACACAATCACTAGGTCAAGGAAACTAGGGTAATTAAATGGGCTCATGTGAAACCAGAGTACCCAGTGTTAGAACTTGGGATCTAATACCAAATGTAACGCCCCACCAAGAAACCCTAGAGGAAAAATCTAACTTAACTAAATAAAGGTGAATTTTTTTTTTGGAACTGTTTAATAAAGTTTAAACTAAGAAAGATGAGAAAGGTTCTAAATTGCACATGTGGAAGTCAAACTAAATCTTTCCCCTAAGGTTTCTTAACATTGTTACAAAACAAATCTAACATAAGTTTAAGTTATTGTTACTAACAAGAATAGCTTTTCTACACAAAAGAGCATATGATTTATGAATGAAATAAGTATTCCATTAAAACCAATTATTTAATTACACAACTTCATCGCATCCCATAATCAATTTCTTAAACTACTTCTAAAGAACCCATAACAACAATTAACATAACATAAAAAGTAATGTTTAACAAACATAATCACATTTAAATTTAAAGTCGATATTATCAATTCCTAACATAACCTATCATCTAATGCTCAATACATACACATCCAATTTACATCATGTATATACTATAGTTTACATCATACTTACATCACAAATAGATTGCATACACCCTATAGGTAAATCACTTACAATATCACCATGAAGGTATGAATGTGCATATGATTACAAAAGATACACATAAGTATCAAGTCCAAAATACATAAAGTCTCCATCTGACACACTGAGCTGACCCAATCCATGAGTACCATTCTCGAACATGAATGAATCCAATCCACATAAGGCCACGAACAAAACTCCTGATGGAAGATGACAACTACCACCCAACCATGTGGAACTTGAAGGTCCACCCCTCATGCTAGGATATAACATAAGGCCCTCAAGCACACAAGAAAATCAACATAACACACGGTCTAAACAAGTTCCATCGGGTAAGGACTTAATCAAAACTCACATAGACAAAAAGCCAACACAAAGTAATTCCAGAAGTCTCAACACGTGATCATAACAAAGGTGCACACAAGGGAGGAGTGTCATCGCATGGCTTGATATGGGTTATCGTGGCAAGTCTCCATAGGCCCTGACCCCCATCCTAGGTTATCTTGACAACTTCTTCAGACCCCCAACCCCCATTCAAACTCATGTGGAACCAACATACCTTTCAAGAGGACAAGGTAGTTGATCACGCCATTCCAGGCCTTCCCATCTCATCTTGAGCCTAAACGAGCACTCAAGCCATGAGCAGGGCAATCATTATCTTGATTAGTGTGTATAACTACCCAAACCACCTAGATTCATTATTGGGTTATCACTTATTTAAAGTAACTTCCAATGGGTTATCCTAGCAGCCACTTTGGGTCTCGGCCCCCACTTGGAAGCCACTCCCCTTTATGACACACTACAAACCCAAAAATGAACCCTGATAACACAAGAGAACACTGACCAACTTATATTACCATAGAATCCAAAATAACCACTTAACAACGCTTGGCCACATGCAACATCCTCCAGGGAAGGCACATAAAATGTAATCACAAATAACTCAACGGGTCAACACACATTGTCAAACCCACTGATGAGGGTTGACACCATCTGACACATATAAACAACCCAACTAGAATTTCTTACAAAACCACAATAAATTCCATTCCATAAATACAACATAGAAACATAAAAAGATTTGCACAATTCCAAATAATCACACAAATCATTTAGTAAATTCTATAATGAAATAGTGACCTCAAGTTTTAATTTGACAAAATCATATAAACAATCATATTTTCCCTTTAACATTATTTTAATACCACCTTAGTTTATCAAAATAAATCAGTTTAATAAAAATTATCCAAGTCTACCCAAAACACACATATTATTTCAAATACAACCATACTCACCCCAAAATAAACTAGCATATATACGTTAAATTTAAATTTACTCTATATAAAGTACATCGAGAGATATCCCTCTCGAGACGCCTATTTTACTTTAGGGTGTATAATTGATAAAAAATAGGCGCCTCGAGAAGGATATCTCTCGGTGTACTTTATATAGATTAAATTAAAATTTAAGGTATATATGCTAGTGGCTATGGCACCACGCAACATGGAAAACATAAAATAAATCAATATATAATTATATAGTATCTTTTTATTAAAATAAATAATATTATAATATTATTATATTATTATGTAGAGAAATATGAAATTTTATATATCTATATAGACTATTTTCAATAATATATATGTGTCGCAAGATCAAAGCAAGTACTTGAAAATCTAAGATATATTAAAATTTATTTAATGGCAAGTATTATGGTTATGGTTAATGTTAGGGTTAAGGTTAGTATTATGATTGGGGATAATGTTTACATCATGATTCGGCTTAGGGTTATGATCAGGGTTAGGGTTATGATAATGGTTAGGGTTTATATCATGGTTAGGGTTAGCATTAATGTTAGGGTTTGGTTTTGGTTTAGGATTATGGTTAGCATTAGGGTTATGCTTACAGTTTAATATTAGGGTTAAATTTATGGTTAGGGTAAGGTTAATTATTAGGGTTAAATTTAGGGTTAGGTTTAAGGTTAGGATTGTGATTAGGGTTTAGGATTATGGTTAGGCTAGCATTAGCATTAGGGTTAAGCTTAAGATTGTGATTAGGGTTTATGGTTATGGTTAGGATTATGGTTGGAGTTAGGGTTTGAATTAAGATTATGATTAGGCTTAGGGTTAGGGTTATGGTTAGAATTATGGCTAAATTTAGGGTTTACACCATGGCTAGGGTTAGGCTTAGGCTTAGGGTTAGAATTTACATCACAGTTAGGGTTATGTTTAGGATCATGGTTAGGATTAGGGCTTAAGATTAAGGTTAAGGTTAGGGTTTACATCATGGTTAGGGTTAGGGTTAGTATCATGGATAGGCTTAGGGTTAGGGCTTAAAATTAAGGTTGAGGGCAACGTTTAGATCATGGTTAGGGTTAGGGTTAGAGTTTGGGTTTGGGTTAGGGTTTAGGTTTATGATTAGGATTATTGTAAGGGTTTAGGGTTAGGATTAGGTTTTAGGGTTAGGGCTAAGGATTATTGTTAGGGTTGGGGTTTAGGGTTAGGGATAGGTTATGATTAGTGATAGGATTTTGAGTTATGGTTAGGATTATGGTTCCAAGTACCTGTATCATCGAGAGCACAACATATACATATATACAACAATTACAGGCACACCGATGGAGGAGAATCGTGACATTTTGTGTCTCTCCAAAGTGAGTGATGGAAGATCATCCCCTCACACCCCATATAGACTCAAACAAGTACATGAAGTCAAACACATCACAAT